>NW_007728353.1:98273-106306 GCF_000696425.1 Galeopterus variegatus
AGACCGGTTCCCGCTCACTGGCTGAGCGAGGCGCGGGAGCGACACCGAGGGTTGCAATCCCGTTGCCGGTCCCCAGTCCGGTGCGGGGGCAACATTGAGGGTTGCGATCCGTTGCCGGACACGGAAAAAAACAAAAGACCAAAAAAAAAAAAAAAGAACATGCTCTCACCTGATGGGCTGCCCTCGGTCATATGACTTCCTTCGGGTCAAAGGGGACGTCTCTGTGCCTCGAGACTGCCGGGGGCTAGAACAGAAGGGTCTAGTGAGGCCCAGACTCAACCCCGGCCCGCCCTGCCCCACATTCCTGGCTCCCCTCCTTACAAAGTGCTGCCCCGAGTGGGCAGGCTGACGGTGCGTGAGACCTTGTCCCGGTAGTAGGAGTCTCGGATGGAGAAGCCCACTCCGTCCTCTTTGATCTCCACAAGGGAGGCCAGGGACTTGGTGATGTTCTTGGTGGAGATGTCAAGTGGGGGACCCAAGCACTCAGCCGACACAGCCTTCATCTGGGCAGACAGCTTCGGCTCACCCTGGTGAAGGAAGGACAGGGGTGGACCAACCTGCCCAAATGGATGGCACATAAAGGGGGAGCCGGGGGGGATTCTAAAGAGGGAAAAGGTGCGACCTTGCCCTAAGGTAGAGAAGCAGATGGAAGGACCCAGGCAGATGTCACCCAGAGACCCCTGTGCTCCTCACCTAAACTCTCAAGGCTTCCAGAGAATCCAGAGCAACTGAAATGGTTCAGACTGCAGACACAGTCTTACTATGCAGACACAGAACGCCCAGACTGACTTCTCTGCTTGCCACCAGCTCATCCGTTTACTCACTGTTGTGTGCATGATCCACTGTTCCCATCTGCAGCCCTGTCTCCCTTCTCTCTTTAATAAATCCTGTCTTGGTTCAGCCTATAACTGATCCCTCCTGTTAAGTTACCTCCCTTATTGTTGACTGCCATACTGATGACTCAGCTCTCTGCATGCAAGAGAATTAGACATCTAGAGTTAGGCTCTGACTCACAGTCAAAGGCAGAGTCACAGGCGGGAAAGGGGGAGATTTTTTAATACAGAACCTCTGGTTATGGTGATGTCCCTAGACAGAGTGGAAACAGAGGCCAGCAGTGGCTCCAGCCACTTTTTCTGCCTTCCACCCACCTCAGAAAGAATGGGCTGTAACAGGTTACATATCTGGGCACCCCCCAATGCCAGGCTAGATCTTTCTTGGCACCTTCATCCCATCTGGGGGCAATATTGGGTTGGGGCTGGGGGTGAGGGCAGAGCCACAGTAAGGTGGGGACCAGGTTGCAGGGAGGCTGGCCCTGCTGCATCTACTGCCCGACTTCCGTAGGGCTCACCTTGAACTTGAAATCATCGTGGCTCGTGGAGCCTTTCATGGTGAATGACTGGGAGAAGCTGAAGAAGAAGCAGAGAGAGCTCAGGATGCTGATACTCTACGCTCTGGCTCTCTGGGACTTAGACTCAGGGTCCCAAAAAGCCCCCAAATCAAGGCTCAGCTCTGGGACCTTCTGGCACCTCTCCCCCAGCAGCCCCAGGCACGTGCTGCGAGCCAGCTGCGCACTCCCAGCTTGGACACTCACCTGCCCTCAGAGAACTCCGAGACCTCCTCATCTGTGCTGGCATAGCCGTTCTCTGTGGGAGGGCAGGAAGGAGGGTTGAGAGGACGCGCTGGAGTGTGGAGCAGGGCGTGGTGGCCTCGCTCCTGCATCTCACCCACTGGGAGCAAACTGGGGCTTCTGGGGGAGTTCTGGGGAAGCAATGGCCGCCCTGAACGCGCTGGAGTGTGGAGCAGGGCGTGGTGGCCTCGCTCCTGCATTTCACCCACTGGGAGCAAACTGGGGCTTCTGGGGGAGTTCTGGGGAAGCAATGGCCGCCCTGAGGGCCAGAGCCAGAGAGCAGTGGGAACACCGAGGAGCTGCGAGGCCGTCGCCCCCACGCCTCCTACCCTGCTGCACGTTGTAGATGAGTGCCTGCAGCTCGGGGTGCGCCTCGGCCTTCTCGCGCAGGGCATCCAGGAGCAGGTGGTTCTGGGAGGAGCCCGCCATATCCGCCTGCCTCAGCCGTCCCTCCAGCAGCCGGATCTGGGCCTCCTTCTGTGCCACTTGCAGCCCCTGAGGGAGGGCGCAGGGTCTGGGTTACCCTTCCTGGCCTGGGGCTATGGGTCCCCCCATCTCACACAACATGCTCCCCACAAGACTCCCTGGACAGGTCCTTTCTAGCTCCCAGGCAAACCTTGCAGCTGTCACAGACCTAAGAGGTGACCCCCAGCCCCCTTAGCTCCCATTACACACATTAGTGGAGGCTGCTTTAGTTAGGACACACCCTGTTATGGGCTGAATTGTATCCCTCTGAAACTCACATATTGAAGTCCTAACCCTCAATAACTCAGAATGCGACTATTTGGAGATGGGTCTTTTAAAGAAGTAACTAAGGTAATATGAGGTCATATGGGGAGTCCTAATGCAATATGACTGAGGTCCTTATAAGAAGACATTAGGACACAGACATGCACAGAGGAAAGACCACGTGAAGACACAGGGAGGAGGAGATGACCATTTACAGCCAAGGAGAAAGGCCTCAAAAGAAACCACTCTACCAACACCTTGATCTTGGACTTCCCAGCCTCGAGAACTGGGAGAAAAGAAATCTCTGATGGTCAAGCCTCCCAGGCTGTGGTACTTTGTTATGGCAGCCTGAGCAGACTAATATAAGTCCCCAGACACAAAGCAGAGCTGAAAGGAGTGCGCTGCAGATGAGGTGAGGAGTCCAGGGGGGCAGAGTCTCCCACCCTCTTTCCAGAGTAACACCACATGTGCACTATGTGGCATCTGTCCCCAAAGACCACAAGTCCCAGGAGGGAAGGAAGCACATCCTTCGGCCAGCTCTGTCAGGGAGAGAGGGGAGGAGCCCCCAAAATGCCAAGGGACACATGATATTCTGGTGTAAACCCTCCTTGGTAGAATGTGGTCTGTCTCCTGCTCCTGCACCCCACCATACACACATTTCTCCCTCCATCCCCAAGAGATACGAGGCCAGCCCCACTGTGGATAAGCCTGGGCCAGACACATGGGTCACAATTTATCAAGGCCCTGCTGTGTGCCAGTGCTATGCCAAGCTCTTTATGTGCATCATCTTGTTACAGCCACACAAGCTACAAGCTTGGTACTGTCATCATCCCAGCTTGATAGCTGCAGAATCTGAGCTCAGAGGCCAGGCAGCTTGCCTAGCCTGGAAGTGGCACGGGTGAGGAAGAGCCAGGCCTGTGGGCTTCACCATGAGGGTTTATCACGGAGGCGCCTATGCCCGCTGGGTTCCCTGCACAGGTGAGCTGCTGGCTCACCTTGTCAATGGATGCCTTGAGGAAGTTGTCCAGTAGGAGGCGGGCTTCAGCCAGGGAGCAGGAGCTGATGACCACCGATGTGTCCGTTGAGTCCAGCTCCTCCTAGGACCAGGAGGCAGAGACCACCGTCACCTGGGGCTGCCCCTGCCCACTCATCTCTCCCACCTCCATCTGGGCCAGGCCTGGTTCTGGAGGCACCTTGGTCTCCTCCAGCTGCATGATGGTGGCCTGGCAGTCAGTGATACTGTCATTGATGTAGTCGATGTTGGCTGCCAGCACCTCAATCTCCTCAGCCAGCTCCTGCAGCCCCTTCTCCTCCTCTGGGCTCTCAGCCTGCAGCCGCTCCCTCTTCCTCCGCAGTGCCTCCTGCAGGAGGAACAGCTCCTCCCTTTTCTGGGGGGTGATTGCGATGGAGAGGCCTCAGGGAGCTGCCCAGCCCTGCCCACAGCTCCCACCCCAGGCCAGCCGTGAGGTCCTCCCAGCACCTCTGGATTACAGTGCAGGCTCAAGGAACAGAGAGAAGGGGAGAAATCTGAAGTGCCAGATAAATCAGAGGTGACAGAGGAGAGGTGGCAGAGTGGGACAGGAGAGAAGGGGGAGGCTGGGACCACCTTGATGAGCCGCTCCATGTCAGCCTCCAGGTTGACAATGGTCATCCTCTGCATGACGATGTCAATGATCCGCCGCTCCAGGGACTGCCACTTGAGCCTTGCAGCCTTGCTGAAGCTCTGGCTGGCCCCTTTCTTCTGGAACTTCTTTCTGGGAGGCAGAGGCAAAGGCGAGTGGGTGAAACTACCCTAAACCTTTGCAGCTCCTCCAAGACCCCACCTGGAGCTGACAGTCACGGGACTCGGAGGACTTTCCCAAAGCTTCCCTCTCGCTTGCCCTGGTCTTGCCCTCTTACTTCCACCCCCTCTGCCCACCCAGGTCAGGGTACACCAGTCCACCTTACCTGGCAGGGCGGGTGCCATTGACAGTGGGTACAGGGTGGTCCCCCAAGAAGTGGTTGATCTTGCGGTTCCACTGGCGCACGATGTTGGAAACGGAGCGGGCCCCTGATTCGGCCTCGGACGAAGTGGTGCTGGCCGACACCTCTGCCCCAGAGTCCAGCATGGGTGGCTTCAGTCCTGTGCGCCCTGCCACCCGCTCAGACATGGGCTTGGCCAGGCGCCTCAGTGCAGAAACCTGGCGGGAGGAGGGGGCAAGAAAAGAGAGCCGGTGAGCAGGGTGGCCTGCAGACACCCGGAAAGGCCCAGGTTGGGGCTGCCAGGCTGGGGGAATACAGGAGCTGCTCTGTGCCAAAGGGTCTCTGTTTGACATGAAATGAACACAAAAGAGACTTCCACCTTTTAAAATTTTTTACATGAACAGCTCAGACATTTGGGAACAGAGCCCGAAGCCCTCTCGCCTCTGCTCGTTTGCTGAGAAAGGCCTCCTAACAGGGCTGACACAATTCAGGCACCAACTGTGCTTGCTGAATGAAAGGAGGAGAGCCAGGGCCAGCGGCGGGCCTGCACCCCTCTCCCTGCCAGCTCGGGCAGAACTGGGAAATGGGGCAATGCCTGCGGCAGGGCAGGGGCCTCCCACCCAGACCCCCAGGAGTGAGCTCACCTCCTGCGTTTTCCTCCTCAGGACCATTTCCTGCTGCCGCTTCTGGGACTCCAGAGCCCGGATCTGAAACTGTGGGTGAGAGCATACGGTGGGGTCCATACTCAGCACTTAAGCCCCTTCTGCCTGTGCTGGGATGGGGATGGGTTGGCCAGCTTGTGGCTGAAAGCCTGGGCTGCAGGGTGATTCTCATGCAGCCAAATTGTGGGTAAAATAGCACCCAGCATTGAGCTCCCCTTCCCAGAGGTCACAGTGAAGTCCCCTTTCTCTGCAAGGGCAACTGCCTGGACCTCTTCTCTCCACCACTGGTGAGGAATTCTGGACTAGAGGACTCAGCCTTGCTGGGACTCTGCAGAGCCTGACATTTCTGGCTTGCTGGTAACCCCAGGCAATTTCCTGATCCTCTCTGGGGCTCAAGTCCCCCCTCTGAACATGTGGGGGCCAGACCAGAAGCTCACAGTGGCCCTGCCCTTCTCTGAGAGGTTGCACTCTACCCCAGGCATGATCGTTACCACTCAGGACAGCAGGAAGGAGGCCCACTCGGTCAGAAGAAGCAGCCGGGTGCACAGGACCTGGGGGCTGGGGCTGCAGTCTCCTGGGACCTTCAAGGATTGTCCCTCACCTCCTGTCGCCGCTGCTCCTTCTTGAGCTGAGCGATCTCCCGGTTCCTCTTGGTCTCCACCAGTCGTCGCCGCTGCTGCTCCTCACGCATCTGCTTCATCAGGGCCACCTGGACGGGCAGAGGTGGCGGTGGTAGGCAGGGCTGGGCAGCACGTGGCCCACACCCTCCAGGGAGTGGTGGGCTCTGAGGATGTGGGCTGGGGGGGACAACGTGCCAGGCAACAATGGCTCAGGGCTCAGGATCCTGGAGCAAGGGGTCCACCCCCCACTCCTCCATAGGTGATGAAGCCACCTGAGGCAATCTGGCAGAAGGAATGGCCTTACAGCCAGCCTAAAGGAGCAGGTGCTCCCACTCTTCAAGGTCCAACCCTGGACCCCACCATTCCAAATGTCACAGCCCCCGGTGGCTCTCACCCAAAGCCACTGTCCTGGGTCTGGCCATTCTAGGACCGGCCTAGGTTTCTGGAGGCAGGTAATCCTCTCTGCTACTGACAGCCTCAACTGTGGACAGGGCTGAGATGGAGGTCAGGTCCAGATGCCAGGGCCAGACTCACGGTGACAGCAATAAAGACCATCATTATTTATTGAAAACTGGCTATATGCCAGGCACCATCCTCATGACAATCATATGAGGCATTACTGTTCCTGTTTTGTAAACAAGGAAATAAGCCTCAGAGAGACAAATGATTTAACGACATACAACTAGTAATGGATGGGCAGACTTAGAGCCCAGGTGATTCTGCCTCCCAAATCCACCTCCCCCTACAGCCCCAGGAACGGTACCACGGCAGTTCAGAACAAGGCTAGGGATCAAGCATGAATAGCCTGCAATCTGGAATTCTCAGAAGTCTAGCCAAAGGCATGAAGAACACCATTAATGTGGCCAGACATGACCCAATGTGCCAGAAAACTACTGACAGGGGTCCTGCAGCGTCCACCTCCCCATTCCTGGTGCCTACAGCATAAGAATGCAATGTGCACGGGGCTTTAGACACCTTTCTAGAGACAGAACATGAGAAACTAGGGGATCTTGCTCTGCCACTGGACTGCCAACTACCTGCCCTGCCCTGAGGATAGTCAGGAAAGGAAATGGTGCAGGAGGGAAGGAAGCAGGCCGTAAAGGGGCTCGTGGCTTGCAGGGTCAGATTCTCCCTCAGAGGGCAGGCTCTGTTGGGGTGAATCCACAGTGAAGAGAAGGGGTTGCTGCTGTTGGGGTCCAGAACGAATATTCTCCAAAGGGCTGGGACTGGGTAGAGCAAGTCAGACCCTTGGTTACACGTGGACCTGAAAGCTCTAGCACACCAGGAGCTGGGTGCAAACCCAAGATGCCAGGTATCTTCTGAGGTCAGGGATCTGAGGCTTCTGGGGGAGATTCTGTCTCCCTGGTCAAAGGCCCATCCACCCAACTTTGCGTGTGTGGCCGAGCTCTGTAGAGGCCACCACAGAGTGATGGTCTCAGAACAGGTGAGTGCGTTCCAGGCACACAATAATACTAAAATGGAATACAGTACCTGAGACGAGCATTGCTCCACGAATCTAAAGTAGGAGGCAGTGTGTTCTCTCCCTAGGAGACCCTGTGGCTACAGGCCCCACCCTGGCTCAGTTCCTTGAATCACTGGGGCCCTGCAGCTGAACAGTGCTGGGAAGATTCTCGGGCCCTGGCTCTCATGGCATCTGGGTAAAATCCTTGGCCTCTACACCCTCTGTCCTTCCAACATAGAAACCCACCCTGGCTCAGTTCCTTGAATCACTGGGGCCCTGCAGCTGAACAGTGCTGGGAAGATTCTCGGGCCCCGGCTCTCATGGCATCTGGGTAAAATCCTTGGCCTCTACACCCTCTGTCCTTCCAACATAGAACCTGGGTCCCCGCTAAGGCACCCTCGGGATGACCCAAGGGTGTTCTTTTCAACTTCTAGCCCTGGGCTCACAATAGCATAGTCATGTGGCCAGAGCTAGGCACCTGGCTGAGGGGACTCAGCAGTCCTGAGACTGAAACACAGGTATACATGTGGATCCTTCTGTCTTTCAAATGTATCCTGGGCCTTACATCATTTTTCCAGGCTTCAGAGCCATAGAAAGACTTTCCCTCATGAGGCCCTCCAGGGCTTTCCCCAGCTGAGATGTGAGCTGGCCAGGACAGACTGGGGCCACCCTGTAGAGGCATTAGCCAGGAACCTCCAGGGAGACAGAGATGGGAATGCAGACATGAGCACCCAGAACTGCTCCAGGAGCTGCTGCGGGGTGCACAGGCCCACAACACGTGTGCTATCGCACCCTGGGGACAACCAAGGCAGACCAGTCTCTGCCACTACATCACCAAAAGGCACCTGGGGCTCCAGGTGATCTGTGGGTACCTGAGTTCCTAGTCCCCTCAGTGTTATCTTGGCAGCCCTGTCTCAATACCCCACAGTGTGGATGCACTGAAGTAGAAGGGAAGATGGGGCCTGCTCAGG
>NW_007728353.1:106459-115717 GCF_000696425.1 Galeopterus variegatus
TGTCTCAATACCCCACAGTGTGGATGCACTGAAGTAGAAGGGAAGATGGGGCCTGCTCAGGTCAAGATGGTCCAAGCACAGCAAGGCAGGCCCTTCTTCATTCTGGTCAGACTAATGGAGTCTGTCTCAATACCCCACAGTGTGGATGCACTGAAGTAGAAGGGAAGATGGGGCCTGCTCAGGCCAAGATGGTCCAAGCACAGCAAGGCAGGCCCTTCTTCATTCTGGTCAGACTAATGGAGCCCATGGACCTGTCACCTGGACTTGGGGACAGAGCCTGCCCAGGTGAGGTAGCTGGGTCTCAGTGACAGCTGCAGGTCCACCTGCTCTCAGAATCTATATCAGCCATCACTGCATCGTCTCTTTCCTCTTCATGCTGGTCAATAACAGCAGGGTCAGCGGTGAGGACACAATTACTAAGGGTTCCTACAATGCAAACCCCTATGCCATCAGCCCCAAGCACAGGGGAGCTCCCCTTTCCTGTGTCTCTGTGCTCAAGGCCGGCCCTCCACAGCTTGCTGGAGTTGCCACCAGTGCCAGGCTTTGCTAGGGCGTCCAGCCCCAGGGCCTAGCCCAAGGCTGTGGAGAGCTGGGGTATGCCAGGGGCTGAGGGTCAGGGTAGGACTGGGAAGTTCCAGTGGAGAGAGGACACAAAGGGAATGCAGATCTGCTGAGCCCCAGGCAGGAGCCAGGACACACCCAGACACTGGAGGAAAAGATCTGGGCCCTGAAACCAGAATCTCAGGGGCGAACCCCAGGCCCCAGAGACTCTCTAGACTCGGGCACGGCAAAGTAGAAAAGAGAAGCATCGTGTCCCCCAGAACACACACTGGCTTGGCAGGCAGACAAGTAAGTGTGCACACCAGCGCTCCCTCTCAGAAGCTGGGATCAACTTTTCTGAGCCTAACTTTCCCATGTGTACCGTGGACATAACAGCAAGACTTCTTTTATGAAGTTCTACTAGAGACTGAATGTGATCATGTATGTAAGGTGACTAGCCTGGAGCTTGGCCACAATAACTTATTCCAACAATGGTAATTATTATTCGAGGCAAGGGTTGCACCAGATGAGGGGCCTCAGGTACACTCCATGGAGACTGGAGGCAGCTGTGGCACGGCTTCCCACCACAGGGGGCAGCACTGAGCAGGCTCCCTGATTTCTTCACCTGCCCTGCACGTGTCCCTCCAGGCACCCCACCATCCTTCACACTGGCCCACTACTGGGACAAGGTTGTGTCACCCTGGACAATGCAGTCAGCTAAGAGGAAATGTCCAGGGCCAGCACAGGGTTGAACCAGGAAATGTCACATTTTGGGAGGAAAATCCGCAATTGACAGCAATGATCATTTCTAAACAATCTAAGACGTCGCACGGCCACCCTTTGGCCCCGTTCCTCACGCCCTCAGCCCCTACCTTGGCCTTCTTCATCTCGGCCACCTCGGCCTGCAGCTTCCTCAGCTCCCTCTCATAGCGCGACTGGTTCTTGAGCAGCCGGGCGTGCTCCTTCTGTGCGGCCTGCAGCTTCTGCAGGTCCCGGTTCATCTCCCGCAGCCTCTTCTCATAGTCTGCCTTGATCTTGTTGGCCTTTTCCTCCGTGTAGCACTCCATGGTGCCTAGACAGCAAGACGCAGCTGTCAGGGTCACAGCCTCAGGTGCTCCCACTAAATGTGGGCTCACTGACGCGGAGGCAGGAGGCCTGGGCTCTAGTCTCGCTGCGAGACCTTGGGCAAGTCACTCCTCTCTGAGCCTGTTCCTTCATTTGAACAATGAGGGGGACAGACTAGCTGATGCCCAAGGGCCCTTTCTACTCTCGCTCTTGATTGGAACATGGGGGAGGGGTTTCATCTTGAGATCTCAGAGCCCCTGGTCCCCAGCTTCCTGTGAGGGTCCTGTGGCCCACTCATGCTGGCTCAGTTTTGACCCATGATCTAGGGTTGGAGGACAGGGCTGAGGCCAGTGGGAAGGGGAAGAGTTAGCAAGAGAACAGAGTGACATGGGCTGGAGCAGAAGGAATAAGCCGATTCTCCACCCTAGACTCTCCTACCTGAGCTGCCAAACTGAACAGGCACATCCGATCTCCTCATCTCCACCCCCTCACTCCATCTCAGTAGCTATCACCACCATGCTTCCAGAAGCTCACACCCCCAGACATCCATGGCTCCCCTTTCTCTCACAGCCCCACTCATCAATCAGCAAAGTTTTTTGGCTCGACCTTCACAATCTCTCCAGAATCTGACCATTTCTCACCACCTCCGGTCCAAGCCATCCCTCCTAGGATCTTTATAACAGTTTCCTAAGTGGTCTCCAGCTTCCCGTCCTTTTCTCCTACACAGCAGCAGAGTGCTCTTTCAAAAGTGCGTTTAAATTTTACATCACGTACCTTTCTCAAAACTCCAGACCTTCTCATCTCCCTCCTTGCAATGTCCTCACAATGACTGACATGTCCTTGTCCCACAGTTTTTCTCTGCCCTTTCACTGTGACCCTCTCACTGTACTCAGCCATTCTGGCTCCCTCAGCACTTCACCAACATGCCAGGCACATGGCTGCCTCAGGGCCCTGGCATCTTCTGTTCCCTCTGCCTGAATGCTCTTCCCCTCGCTCATTCTGCTCTAGCACCATCTCACCTCCTTAAACGCTTTGCTCAATGTCACCTTCTCAGTGAAGTCTTCCATGACCATCCTTTTAAAAACTCCAACCCACTCCCCAGCACTTCCTATCCCCTTTCCCTGCTTTATTTATTTTTTTTGTAATACTTATCACCATCTGATATGCTATAGATTCTGCTTATTTATTTTGTTGATGTCTGTCTCTCTCCATAAGACTGTAAAAATTCCTCCATGAAAGCAGGTATTTTGCTCACTCCAGTATCTCTAGCACCTGAAATAACGTCTGCTCTATACGATGTATTCAACTAATGTTTGCTGAGTAAGTGAACGAACAAATGAATAAATCAAAAAGAGAATGAATGAGCTGAAGAGCAGTGTGAGGCAGACAGAATGTGAGAAAAGGTTTATAAACTGGTCCAAAGAAAAAGACCCAAGGGACCGAATCAGAAGGGTGGAGGTGCGTATCATGCTCACGTGCCTCGACATATAAAGGATTCTAACACATAAGATCATAGTAGAAAACAAAGATTACTTTAAAACGTAGCATAGGAACTAGGGTTACACATAACTTTTAACTGTAGGTCAAAGGGCCAGAGTGAGAGGGTCAGAAGTCCCTTGCCTAGAAAACCAGGTAAATCCCCCAAATGCTGGCTGCTGGGTAGTGCTTTTGACAGGGGAGGGCCTTGGGGGAAGCGAGAGTCCAGGTGGGGCCGGGTGGGGTGGCGCTGGCCTTACTGAGGTTCTGCAGCACGCGGTCGCGCTCCAGCTGCCCCAAATGCTGGCTGCTGGGTAGTGCTTTTGACAGGGGAGGGCCTTGGGGGAAGCGAGAGTCTGGGTGGGGCCGGGTGGGGTGGCGCTGGCCTTACTGAGGTTCTGCAGCACGCGGTCGCGCTCCAGCTGTGTGTCTCGGATCTTGTTCTGTAGCAGAATCAGCTTCTCCTCGTACTGGTGCTTGAGCGTCTGCAGCCGCCGCTGGCTATTCTCCAGCTCATCAATCAGCTTCTGCTTGATCTCGATCTCACACGTTAGGTCGGCCAGGTCCGCCTGGAAGTTCATCTCTGTGGGGGCAGAGCCAGGTTCAGCCCAGTGCCAGGCGAGGGGCAAGGGGTGGGATAGCCCTGGGGGGTTGAGGTCTTGCTCTGGCCAGCCATGACCAATCAGCGGCCAGAGGCTGGGAGAAATGATAAATGTGGCCGTGGGTAGAGCACGGCTGGATGGGGCAGAAAGAGCAGCCCTAGAAATGCAAGGCTGGGCTCAGGAGCTGGGAGGGGGGTCTGGACATCCTTCTCACCCCTGTTGTGCCCCAGAGGCCAACATCCACCTGTTGTGGGTGACATGGGCCCCAGCTTGGGAGGAGAAGGGTGCGATGACCAAGAGCGCTTTGCAGGGCTGTGGGCCAGAGACCGCAGCAGGGCAGGGCTGAGGGAGCAGGTGGCCCACTTAAAGGAGTGGACTTCAGCACCGGCCAGATCTACATGCAACACCCTGCTCTGCACCAACCAAACCGGGGAGAGTCACGGAGCCTCTGTGAGCTTGGTTTTCGATGGTGATATAGAGAAAACTCTTAACACCTACGCACGCGGTAGAGGTGAGGACTGAAAGGACCAAGCCATGTAAGGGTTAAGGAAGCACAGTGCCTGGCACCTGACGAGCGCTCAGTGTTCCCTGCTGTTATTATCACTACCGTTGCCGTCACTTGTTTCGTGTCTGGTGGGTCTGGGCCCCGGACAACCCTATCTTTGAAAACTCAAGCAGGGCCTGACCCCACCTCTGGGCACTGGCAGCCAGGCGTCCCCGAGCCCCCAGCCCGGCCCACGCACGCTTCTCCTCAGGGTCTGAGTCCGAGTCGGCCAGGCTCTCATCGCTGCCCGAGTCCTCGTCCTCGTCCTCGCGTCCTTCGTCCTCCTCACAGCCACTGCCATCTCGCTCTTCCTCCTCCTGGGCACCAAGCACCATTAGGGGAGGCCTGGCCTCGGGAGAGGGGGGCCCAAAGCAGAGGCGAGTCTGGACACAATGCCTCAGGTGTGGGGTGGGGGTTGGGGCAGGCCCCAGTCAAGGCCCCCTTTGCCCACCCCACTCCCAGAGAGGACCACCCTCCCCAGTGGCCTGAGTGAGCCCCTCTGGGAGGGCCGTGCTCACTGAGCCATCCATTTGGGATGAGGTGGGGGCCTGAGGGATGGAGATCACCATGGCAACCAGTCAGAAAGATTAGGAAGCACAAGGGTCAACCGGATGCAGGCCCAGCACCCACCCCCACCCTGTGCCAGGATGTGCATGGGCTCCGACCCCAGCAGGACCATGGCGGTAAGGCGTGGTGCGGGGCAGGGTCCCGACCTCCTCTGCCTCATGCTCGTCGGTTTCCTCGCTGTTGTCCTGCTGGAACTTCGCCCTCTTTCTGAAGGCTTCCTTCTCTGGGCTGCTCATGGACGGAAGGGGAGGTCAGATGAGGGGGACCAGCCCTGCTTGGGCACGAGGCAGGGGGGAAGGGACGGAGAGGGTAAAGAATGCCCTTGCCCAGAGCGCATGAGGTGGGGCTAGACCCCTGCTCTGGAGCATCTGCTGCTTTTCTCTCGCCCCCAGTCCAGACTGACCTTGGTTAACCTCCCTCCTTCCTCTCCTTGGGGAAAGCACAGCATTGGAGAAAATCGAGGGGAGGGGATGTCTCTGCTCACAAGGCCGAGCAGACCTGCTCCACGAGTTCCCGAGCAATACTCAGGGAGCCCCTGGGAGGGGGCTGGAGGTCGGTCCCTCCTGACACAGGTGGGCAGCAGTCCTCCCCAAGGAGGGGGCGCGCCGCAGGGTGCTGGGGGCAGGTGGCGCCCCCCACTCGCCTCTTCCTCCGCTGCCGGACCTCCCTCTTCTTTAGCCGCTCCAGGTCCTGCTTGGCCCTGCGGATCACCTCGGACGCATCCTCCATGGAGCTGGCCGGGGCGGCCGGGGAAGCGCCCAGGGCGTAGGGGCTCCGAGCCGAGGCCCGCGAGAGGCTGCGGCGAAGGGACTCGTTCATGGCCTCACTCTCCAGGAGCTTGGTCCTGCGTGGCAAGAGCGAGTGAGCGGTGTCCTGGCCAAGGCCCCGCGTGCCCACCGCCCGCCACCCCCGCGGGCTCGCTCACCGCAGCTCCTCGATCTCGCGGATGTAGTTCTGGATCAGCGTGCGCCGCAGGGTGCTGGGGGCAGGTGGCGCCCCCCACTCGCCTCTTCCTCCGCTGCCGGACCTCCCTCTTCTTTAGCCGCTCCAGGTCCTGCTTGGCCCTGCGGATCACCTCGGACGCATCCTCCATGGAGCTGGCCGGGGCGGCCGGGGAAGCGCCCAGGGCGTAGGGGCTCCGAGCCGAGGCCCGCGAGAGGCTGCGGCGAAGGGACTCGTTCATGGCCTCACTCTCCAGGAGCTTGGTCCTGCGTGCCAAGAGCGAGTGAGCGGTGTCCTGGCCAAGGCCACGCGTGCCCACCGCCCGCCACCCCCGCGGGCTCGCTCACCGCAGCTCCTCGATCTCGCGGATGTAGTTCTGGATCAGCGCGCCAATGGCCTCATTGCCATCACCTGGGCGGGACAACAGGGGCGTGCAATAAAGACCGTAAGTGACAGCAGGGACCTTCTGCACTAAGACTGGCCGTCGTGTATCTGTGCCTGCAATAGGGTCGCTCACATGCGCCTTTTCCAAAAAGGCGTCTTTACCAAAGAAATACTTGTACGTGTGCATGGACGCATACAAGCACTGTTGTTAATAGCGGGAAATTGGAAGCAACCTAAATGTCCATCCATAGTGGGCTGTTGAATAAACTATTCACTACCGCCTATGGAACACCATGCAGCAGCTTAAAAGACTTAAGCAGGTTTTCATATGGAAAGATTTCTAAATCATAATGCTAAATGAAAAAGGGAAGCCACAGACTGATGTATATGATCTCGTATACAGAAAAAGAGAGTGTACATTCATGCACATATATATGATGTATGTGAACATATATTCATATTTAAAACAAATGTACTGAGAAAGGTGTGGAAAAATATATACCAAGCTGTTTGTGAAGGTTCCTTCTGAGAAGTAGAGAGGGCGTGGGGTACAATATTCATATTTAAAACAAATGTACTGAGAAAGGTGTGGAAAAATATATACCAAGCTGTTTGCGAAGGTTCCTTCTGAGAAGTAGAGAGGGCGTGGGGTACAGAGTTTAGTGAGAGGGGATTTTAACCTTTCTCTTTACATACGGATGCATTGCTTGCATGTTTATCAAGAAGGATGTATTCTTGTGTTGTACAAAAACGTTTTAAAATCAATTGAAAAAATGCACAAACGAATTGCCTGTGAATTGACTGGCCAGCTTAGCCCACCCGACATCTTGGGTGGGTGTGGGAGGGGGTGTCCCAGCTGTTGGTTCTCTGAGCTGACCTGCTTGCACCCCAACTTACCAGCCTTGGCCAGGAGCAAGTTGGCCTCCTGGCTCATGAGATGGGTGACGCGACTGTTGATGGCGTCAATGGCCTCCTGCATGGCCTTTACCCGCATCCGCAGTGCCCCGTTCTCCTTCTGTAGCATGGCGTTCTCCCGGAACAGGTCACTGTAGCCCTCGGAGCCGTCCTCCCCAATCACCCGCTTGCCCTGAGAGGAGTGGCAGGTGGGGAGCAGTTAGGCCCCGGAGCTCACAGGAGGGGAAGGGGGTGATGATGCGCCTCTCTGCCAGTGCCCAGCCTTTCCCTGGATATGGTAGCACTGCCAATCTACCCTGCCTCGGGTTTCCTAAAACATAGCTCTGGTCTCCCAATGCTCAAAACCTTACATAGCTCCCCTCGACAACAAAAATGTCCAAATTCTGTAACCAGCCATTCAAGGCCTCCCACAATCTCATCTTGACCTACCTTTCCACTATTCACTTTCCTGTCTCCAAAAATGCTAATCCAAGGGTCAAAACCCTACCTGGGCCAGGCTGTTGCCATAAATGAGTGAGTCAGTCTGGTGTAAGACAATAGGGAGTGGTGAAGACTGGAGCTAAAAGAGTCACAGACTCAACCTAAAAGGAGCAGCCTCTATGCTACTCCAGACAACTTAGTGCCATATGTTGTTGGATCTTCAAAATTTTCCAGAAAAAGTGAAACTTCCTGACTTTCAAAAAGATTGACAACTAAAAGTCCATTCTTTTAAAACACATACAAGCCAAACCAAAACCCATCTGTGTGCCAGATTCAGGCCATGGCACCAGTTGGTAACTTCAGCCCTGATCACATAAAATTAGACACTTCCCCCAAAACACTCTTTTTTTTAGCATTTCTGTTTCTTTGTGCATGGCTTATTCTCTGCTTAGAGTGCCTGCCCCACCTTCTTCTGCTGATAACTTATTTATTCTTCAAAATTCATATAAAAGGCCTCCTCCTCCATGAAGTGCTCCCTGACTTCCCAAGTGAATAAGACCAGCTCTCTCCTCTGCCCTGCTGCAGCACACTGGTCTATTCCTGTGGTTGCCATTGTCAACTGTTCTGTATCACAGCCTAGCAGTCTCATTTGTTCCAATACAGCATGTTAAGTAAACATGAAAACACCCAGACAGTGTCTGCCCTGTGCATGAGATCTATGCAACAAGAGCCAAGATGTTCTTCTTTCTCAGACTTAGCACTCAAAAACCTTGAGGGTGTAGACTGCGTTTGGTTCACAGGGGTAAGGCCCTGGTACTAAGCATCATGCCTGGCACACAGCCAATACTCAGGAGGTACATGAGGAGCAGGTGGGGAGGTGGGGGGATGCTTAGGAAGCCCAGGTGAGACTGTAGGGCAGAGGGTGCGCAGCAGGGCACTGGCTCCACTAGGGGTGGTGGGCAGTGGCCAGGCATGCTCACCGCCTTGTACTCCATCAGCTCCATCTGCAGGCGGGCGATCTCAGCCCGCAGTGCACTGATCTGCTGGCTGGTCTTGTCCTGGTTTACCACTACTTTGTTCTTGATGTTGCGGGCCCGATTGGCGTATTTCAGTGTGTTGAGTGTCTCCATGAAGTCCCGGTCTGAGGGGCTCACGCAGGCAATCATGATGGTCTGGCTGGGGGTGCAGTCAGGCCAGGGTGAGGACGAGGGACACAGCAGCCCCCAGAAGCAATGCCTTAGAGTAGAGGTCCTGCTCCCACCCCATTCCCCCACTGCTTTCATGCCCAAAGGACCTGGACTTTCAAGAGGGCAGAACCTGAGACATGGTGACTGGGACCACCAGGCCCAGAGTTTCCATGGCAACAGTGGGTGACCCCAGTGAAGGTGGCTAACAAGGTCAGGGAGGTTATAATGTGTAATTGCCAGAGTCCTCTGCTCTGGTGATGCAGATGAGCCACAGTCCCTGCAATTTTCTAGTATTTCCCATCTATTTTCTCATTTGGGCTATATCACTGCCTTTAGGAATATCTCTCCCTGTTGCTCAGATAAGGAAACTGAGTCAGACCATAATTGGCCAAAGGTCACAGAGCACCTCAAGGTCCCTGCCTTCTAACCTACAGCCTGGGATAGGAAAGCCTCCTCCTGCAGGGGGTCATCACGCACCAAACCCTCAGATCAGCGTTCCCCAGGAACCTCCTTGCCTTCCCCTCGCCTTCACTGGCCATTGGTTGTCAGGTCCCTGTTGCCCCCCAGCGAGTCCGGGAGGGGCCGAGTGAGCTTGGAGTCCCTGTAGGGCACGTGT
>NW_007728353.1:116318-123171 GCF_000696425.1 Galeopterus variegatus
GGGCCCGATTGGCGTATTTCAGTGTGTTGAGTGTCTCCATGAAGTCCCGGTCTGAGGGGCTCACGCAGGCAATCATGATGGTCTGGCTGGGGGTGCAGTCAGGCCAGGGTGAGGACGAGGGACACAGCAGCCCCCAGAAGCACTGCCTTAGAGTAGAGGTCCTGCTCCCACCCCATTCCCCCCCACTGCTTTCATGCCCAAAGGACCTGGACTTTCAAGAGGGCAGAACCTGAGACATGGTGACTGGGACCACCAGGCCCAGAGTTTCCATGGCAACAGTGGGTGACCCCAGTGAAGGTGGCTAACAAGGTCAGGGAGGTTATAATGTGTAATTGCCAGAGTCCTCTGCTCTAGTCCCTGCAATTTTCTAGCATTTCCCATCTATTTTCTCATTTGGGCTGTATCACTGCCTTTAGGAATATCTCTCCCTGTTGCTCAGATAAGAAAACTGAGTCAGACCATAATTGGCCAAAGGTCACAGAGCACCTCAAGGTCCCTGCCTTCTAACCTACAGCCTGGGATAGGAAAGCCTCCTCCTGCAGGGGGTCATCACGCACCAAACCCTCAGATCAGCGTTCCCCAGGAACCTCCCTGCCTTCCCCTCGCCTTCACTGGACATTGGTTGTCAGGTACCTGTTGCCCCCCAGCGAGTCCTGGAGGAGCCGAGTGAGCTTGGAGTCCCTGTAGGGCACGTGTACCACCTTCTTGCTCTGGTCCCCCAAGGCGCTGATCACATTGCCCAAGGCTAGCTGCAGGAGACAGACCCTGGCACTCACGAGTCACTCAGGGAGGGAGGGGGAGGACAAGACAATCCCCAAGCCATCCGTGCCTGCCTCGCTGCCCCCAGCAGCCCCCGGGCTCCTTGGAAGGGTGTATAGGCAGATGTAATACATTGGTGAAAATGAGAATTTGGGGACAGGTTGAGGGCTGAGGGTGAAGAACCAAAGACCTAACAGTAGTGTCATACAGGTGCCCTGGCCAGCAGCTGGCAAGAGGCCCAAGGAGGACCCGGCAGCTGTGGAGTCATAGGGCCTTGGAGGGGTCTGAGACTGAGCAGTGTTGATTGTGGGGGCTGGTGGCCTGCATGCGCCTACCAGGCCGCAGTTGATGGAGATGCCCTCCTTGGCCCGCTCGCCGGTGGCCCCTGTCCGCTTCAGCCGCTCGGAGCCGGCCAGGTCCACAAAGTGAAACTTAGCGGTGAGTGTCTCATACTCGCTTGCAGGAGCTGTCCCTTCAGGAAGCCCAGTCACTGCCTCATTCACCTGCAGCAGAAGTGGCACCTGACTCACCCAGCCCTCACCCACCCACTGCTCCTCTGCTCACAGCCCCACTGTCCTGCAGAACTGTTGCCCGGGAGGCATATGCAGAGCATCTGTGGCATACACAGGACTTGCACATGCCTGATTCTCATTTAACCCTCACAACACGATAGAGGTTTTGTTACTCCATTGCACAGATGGGGTAACCGAGGCTCCAGAAGAAAGATAAGAAAAATCAACCAGTGGCAGAGGCAATCCCCAACTCCAGGGATCCTCGACTCCTCATTTGGCCCACCCTGGGATTCCCCTGCAGCACACCAGCTCCTGGGCTCCCCAGGGCTCCTCACCAGGTCAGGTTGGGTGCACAAGCGCATCTGGCACAGGTGGATGGTGAAGATGGCATGGGAGCGGGAGCTCTGCACATTCATCTGCGTGCTGGCTGTGGTCCTCGACAGGGCTCCCTGCTTCAGGCACTGGATCAGCTGGGGACAGAGGCAGAAGAGAGGATTTGGACTGCCAAAGTGCAAGCCCCTGCCTTGCAGGATGCCCTGTGCCTGCCCCGACCTCCAGTGGATGCTCACCTCCTCCTGGGAACTGATGAGGCGAGAAGTGACACCTGTGGTGTAGATGCCACCATTTGCGTCCTCGTGGATCTTGATGTTGGACCTGCGATGGCGGGCGTCAGGGTCACGGGTGCTATCAAACAGGTCAAGGATCTCCTCATTGTAGAGCTGTACCAGGGAGGAAATAGTTGCTGGGTTCCTAGGGCACACAGTGTGGGGCTCCAGGGGACTTTCTCATGTTTATAAACCATCTCCATTTTGCAGATGTGGAAACTGAGGCTCTGGAGGTTAATTCGCCCAAACCTCATCCCCTCTGGGTTCTGAATTCCATGGTCTTTCTCCTGGACAGGGGTGGGAGGGCAACTGGGCCCTGGACCCTGAGGCTGTGCACTGTTCCTCCACTCCCCAAGGAACCAGCATCCAGCAGCTCTCAGTCTCGAGAGGGGGCTAAGGACCTAAAGGGGACAAAGGGACGCAGGTCCTAGATAGAGGAGATGAGGAAGCTATGACCATGATTTGGCAGATCCTATTATATCACTGGGCTGGGAAAGAGGGGGTGGGGACATGGTTCTAGGTGAGGGAGGGCAGAGGCAGATCTCAGTGGAGAACAGGGGAGCTGTGCCTGATCCCAGTGTCCCTGGCGTTGAGGTGACGACAAGCTCCAGGTGGGGGAGGAATGTTTCTGTGCACTCTGCCCAATGCTCAGGAGGGGAGGTGGGCACAGAGAGTGTACCACTGTGGCCCAACCTCCTGGGGGGACCTTGATGAGACCATCGTGGGGAGGTGGCTGGCTAGGAGCAATCACCCCATCACAAACATTCTCAGCCACAGAGATTCCTGCATTTGGAATCACCAAATTCCAAATTTGGTGGAAGGGAAAATTTCACCTGCTGAAGGGCTGGGATGTTCAACAGGCAGGAAGCTGGGGCTGGGGAGTGGGAAAAGGGATAGGGGCAGCTGGGGCAACTGCCAAGAGACCCCTATGGGGCAAGGGTGGGAGGGGGGACTGCAGCCCTCAGACATCCGAGGCTTTGATGGCCTCAAAGGGACAGAAATATCCCACAGGAAGGGGAAGAGGAAACAGAAGGGACGGTGCAGATGGGATGTCCTAGTGTCTGTCTGTCTGTGTTGGGACAGACACACTGCATCATTTAACCCCTTGTGGTTCACCAGTTGGCACGGGTTTTCTAGGAACTAGCCTGCCATTTGGTGATCTCCATGGCATCAGGATGGAGAAGGGAATAAAACAAAGAAATGTGAGAGAAAAGCTTATAGAGATACACAAGCAGCCAGATTGGATGCACACATGCACACATGCACACACATGCACAGAAAAGCTTATAGAGATACACAAGCAGCCAGATTGGATGCACACATGCACACATGCACACATGCACTCAGGGACAGTTTATCAGAAGCAAAAGTTCAGAAGGACAAAGAAAAACTCCCAAGCCTAAAATACAGGGTCCCCTCAGGGGAAAGCAACCATCCTGTGTGTCCAAGTGTGGTGGGCAAGGGGTGGGGCACAGGAAGGCCTGGAGAAGGCCAAGGCCACATCCCTCCCTCAGAGGGCAACCTGGGTACAGTCAGAACATTAGGATTTATGGGGTGAGAGCCCAGGACATTTCCAAACCTGGCAAACGCCCGAGGGCTGTGGTTTTAGATGCTAAGAATCAGCATTGCCCATCTATGTGTCCTAGAGGAGGAGCTTATCAAGTCGGGAATATTCAGGTCTACCTGCATTCCTAGAAACCCCTCTGAGAGGGCCCCTTTACAGGTGGGAGCTCCTACCTCTGGAGTTACTGAGCTGGGCTCAACACAGGCCCAAAGGTCAAGAGCCCAGAGATTCCCCCCTCCGCCCCAAAAAGCCCAGGCTGCCACAGTTCTCCCAGGGACAGGCAGGGCCAGATGCAAAGAGAGGCTCTTTCTGGGGGAACTTTCTGCCCTGGAGTCAGAGAAAACTCAGAGGGCCAGGAAGCATCTTAGCCAGAAAGTGACAAGCAGGGTGCTCTGAGGCTGAGGAGGGACCCAGTGAAGGCTGGAAAGCAGGGCAAGAAGCAGAGTCTCAGTGTGTGCACAGCCTTCGTTTCCATGTCATCCTCTCAACATCCCTAAGGAAAGAGGCATCACCCCCATTTTGCAGATGAGGCTCAGAGTGGTGAAAGGACTTGCCCAAGGTCACAGGGTTAGTGTCAGAGCTAGAATCACTCAGGGTTTGAAGAGCTATTGTAGGTCATCGACTAAGCCCCATTCAATGCAGGAAATGCTTTACTGTGTCCTGCTAATGGTCCTCCAGCCCTTGCTTGGATACTTCCAGCAGTGGGGAACTCATCGCCTGTAGGTGCCCCCAAGGCTCCCTAAATTCATACCACTGCGCCGGAAGGCCCAGCTTCCACTGCCTTGTGGCCCACCCTACAAGACCACAGTACCTCCAGGAACTGAGCGCTGACTTTGAACTCGGGCCCAGCCACGCCCTGCTCCTGTGCCCGCCGCTTGCGCTCGGCGATGCCCCCAAAGAGGTGTGCGATGGCCCTCGGGATGATGCCCTGCTCCTCCTCCACCGTCGCTGTGTCGAAGCCAGTGCCCATAGTGTATGTCTTCCCAGCCCCCGTCTGCATTGGCAGAGGTGGAAAGAGGGTGTTACCCAGCATCTTCTGGGGCACCAGCATCCCTGCACCTGGGCCAAATCCCCTTCCCGATCTATCTACCTCCCAGCCTGGTTCCCCTGCCCCTTTCTTGGTCCCAAAGCCACATCCTGTGGAAGTCTGACTGACAGCCCTCCCTCTGCTATCCAGCTGCACAGCAGCATCCTCAGATGACAGATGAAACTGTGCAGGTGTGTCTCAGTTGCTCCAAAGGTGGGGCTGTCTCCCCATCAGATGGGGCAGGGGAGCCAAGACTAGAGTGGCCACTCTTGGGAATGCAGGTGGCTTACCTGCCCGTAGGCCAGCACTGTGGCATTGTAGCCCTCGAAGCAGCCCTCAATGAGCTTGCTCACACAGGTTGAATAGATCTGTTCCTGCCAGGTGTCCAGGTCGAAGACAAAGTCATAGGTGAAGGCCTTGTCCTTTCCCAGCAGGACCTGGGGCTCCCCCGGGGTGACAGAGGTACAGATGTGACAGCCCTCAATCTTCTCCTTTGACAGCTGGGGCCGGATCCTGCCCAGGATAGGGAGAGCCCTGGGATCAGGCCCAGCTGGAGGGGGGCTTCTGCAGCGCCTCCTCCCTCACACTGCCTGCCAAGCCTCCCCTTCCCCCACAAGCTGGAGAAGAAAGGATGCATAGGAATGCCCCATAGGACAAGGATAATTTTTGTGATACAACAACAATAACAATAATATCGACATCACTGAAACAGCAGTTGCTGACATTTATTGAGCAGTCAGTGTGTATCAGATTTATGTTTAAAGTATTTTATATAAATTAATTCACATGTGATTATTTTTCATCAAAAGCCTGTGAGGTTTATAGTGAAGAATACATGAATAAATACGTCTAATTATTTGCCTGATTTTACAGACGAGAAAACTGAGGCTGAGAGAGTGTAACGACTTGCCTAAGGTCATATAATGGAAAGTGACAGCTAAACATGTGATTATTTTTCATCAAAAGCCTGTGAGGTTTATAGTGAAGAATACATGAATAAATACATCTAATTATTTGCCTGATTTTACAGACGAGAAAACTGAGGCTGAGAGAGTGTAACGACTTGCCCAAGGTCATATAATGGAAAGTGACAGCTAAGTCCAGGTCCGTGTGACATGAAAGTTCACACTGCTGGCTGGACTGGAGCCCTAGAAATCAGCACCTCCTCAGGGGAGAGAAGACAGCATGCCCCGCACTGCGGAGACAAAGCTTGGGGTCAGGGTAGGGAAGAAAGGGACAAGCCTGGCTGCCCCCCACAACCCTGGACCACATTCCCCAGAGCCTCTGCTGAGAGTTCTCCAGCCCAGGAGCCCTGTTCCAGATGCCAGAGCCTGGTACTATTCTGAGGCACAGCTCTAGTTCCTTGCCAGGAGCTGAGGGGCCAGCCAAGCACAACCCTGGCAGACTAGGTCACATCAAAGGTTCTCTGTGAAGGGCAGGGACCTCTAGAAAGAACACCAGGCCAACCACAGGCTGGGCCCACATCCCAGATCCTGGCAGGATCCCCTGTAAAGAGGAGGGAGAGTGGCATCAGGACTGAGTGGGGAGCCAGCCATGGAAAGAACTGTCTCCATCCAGCCGCCCCTTCCTCCCTCTCCCAAGCAGCCATCACCATGGCGAGGTCCCCATGGCAACCAGCATGAGTCAGTGAGTGTGCATGTGTAGGGATTGGCAAAAAGCACCCCCCAACACCCTAAAGTGAAAGGGGGCGGGTCAGGCCCTAATGCCCATGGGCTCACACAAGCCAGCCCGATCAGCGGGCACTCACAATGAGCTTCTTGTCAGGCTCCCTCTCCCTAAGCCAACATTTACCAAGAGAAGAAAAGAATGAGAGGGGACATGCCAGCACCCATCCAGGGCTCAGAGGCGCCTAGCTGCAGAGCCCGGGGCCTCCAAGTTGCCATCCTATTCCTGTCCTGGGCTGCCCCAGCCCTCAGGGTCCACTCAGAGCTGCAGGCTGAGTGAGGTGCTTACCTGAGCCTGTTACCTGCACTCTGCTGTGACTGGGGAGATGGGGGAAATCCCTGGTTGTGGGGGGAGGGTGTTGGGGCTGAGTTACACCAGGTACAGGTCCCACCCATAGAGGGGAGTCTGGGCTTTCTTTCTTCAGGAGTGTTTTCCATGAGGTGTGAACAGGTCCTCATAGGTCAGTGGCTCTCCCCTGAAAGGAATGGAAGCCCAAGGAGGTCACCACCTTTATCCTGATGTCATGGGCCAAGCGGAACTGAGAAACCAGCTTCTCAGCCTCCCACCTGCACTGGTTTCCGACTGGGAAGGGAACAGCTCGTTCTCGCTCTTCCTCTCTGGACCTGCAGAAACTTGAGCCCTAGTAAGGCTCCTGCCTCGACTACCACTCCTAATGGCAGCAGTCCCATACTGAGCACTC
>NW_007728353.1:123288-131814 GCF_000696425.1 Galeopterus variegatus
CCACCTTTATCCTGATGTCATGGGCCAAGCGGAACTGAGAAACCAGCTTCTCAGCCTCCCATCTGCATTGGTTTCCGACTGGGAAGGGAACAGCTCGTTCTCGCTCTTCCTCTCTGGACCTGCAGAAACTTGAGTCCTAGTAAGGCTCCTGCCTCGACTACCACTCCTAATGGCAGCAGTCCCATACTGAGCACTCCCTGAATGCCAGGCAGCGTCTGAGCCCTGGTGATACGGATTGTGTCCCTCAAGTTTATGTATTAGTTGCTTGACACCACTGTGACTGTTGAGAGGGTGGGAAATCCTATTACGGTGACTGAAAGGGGGGGCCTTGAAGCGGGGATTGGATTCTGAGGACCACGCCTAGTGAATGGATTAAAAATGGTGGTCAGGGCATGGTTCTGAGAGCTTTAAAAGGAGAACACGTGAAAGTTTCTCTCTCTCCTCTGCCATTTGCTGTCATTGGTCACTGTCACCACCACCAAGACCCTCAGCAGATGTCTTCCCTGGACTTTGGACTCCCCAGCTTCCAAAATTATAAACAATAAATTTCATTTTCTTACAAATTACCCAGTTCTGTATATTTTTTATAAGCAACAGAAATGAACTAATACACCTGGCACATGCTAACTCTTGATCCTCACGACAACACCACGAGGTAAGCACTATTTCCCCCATGTATAGAAGAGGAAACTGAGACAGCGCTCAGTCAGATCACCGAGAGCAAGGAGCAGAACCGGTGTTTGAGCTCAGGCAGTCTGTGTGGGCTGCCTCTTCAATGGTCCCGCAGTACACTGTCTCTAAGGACGAAGGCTCAGAGTGTCAAGGGGAAAGAGCGTCTCAAACGCACAGGAGAGAGAGCTGGCAGCAACCTCAGAGGGAGGGGTGAGGTGTTGCATGAGTACTGGACAGGAATCTGAAGCTCTGCCTGTCAGAACTGGCTCTGCCCCTGGGCCTACGGGACCCAAGACCAAACACTTCCTCCCAGGGCGTCCAGATGCTCCCAGATGAACCAAGGCTCTGGCCTGGGCAGTCTTTGAGGACCCTCCAGCTGTGTTGGCTAGCACCAGCTCCTGAAGACGCCCTCCCTACCACGTGGCTGCCTGCAGTGGGATTTCTGGATCCAATTCAAATACCATTTAATTACGGCAGGCAGATGGCAATGCTGGCGATTGGAGGAAATCGAATCAGAATCCCTGGAGACAGTGGGAGCAGGGGCAGGGGAGCAGCAGCCCTGCTTGTCAGGGCCCTTCAATGAGAGGGGCAGCATCTCCTTCAGCAAGCAGCCCCCAGACCACCCAGGGAGCCCGACCGCCAGGAATGTGAGAGGGGGAGCAGCAGCCCTGCTTGTCAGGGCCCTTCAATGAGAGGGGAGGCATCTCCTTCAGCAAGCAGCCCCCAGACCACCCAGGGAGCCCGACCGCCAGGAATGTGAGAGTGGGCAGAGCAGTCTGGGAGAGTGGGTATAGAGGGGGGCACCCCAGGGTTTTAGAGTCCAGGAGTCCTGGGGTCAGTCAGGCACGCACCCTGGGACCCTGCATTGACTCAGCACATCCTGATGTGGGGTTCTCTGTGGAGGCCCCTCAGAGAGAGCCATCCCACCCCATGCTGGGCCCTTCTAAGCAACAGAGTGCTTTGCAGGGTGCAGGTGGGGGAGCAGTGTCACCCAGAAAAATGGGTGCCAGATGGGAGACAGAGGACTTGGACCCTGGATGAGTCACTAATTCCCAAAGCAACTGACCTGGAAAAGGGAGTGTGTTAGTCCCAGGAATAGGGCTGAATGAGTGACTGGAGGTCAAAGGAGAACTAAGGTTTCACGGATGCTTTCTGTGTGCTAGCGCTGCGCCAGGCACCCTCCCCAGACTACCTCATGCAAGTGATGCTAACAACTTGGGGTTTCAATCACCATTTTCCAGAAAGAAGAGTTGAGGCTTGAAGTCACACACACAGTAAACACAGTGAAGCTGGGTGTCAATTCCTGCTCTGGCTGGCTATGAATGCTCCTCCATTCCTCCAGCTGCCTCTTACTGGGAAAACTCTCAGTCCCCAAATCGCTAAATAAACTTCCTCCTGCAGTAGCACCATCAGAGCCACGGAGGCTCTCTGGAAGGAGGCCTGCACGTCACTTCCCGCACGTGCAAGGCTGGGCACTGGGCTTGCCCTGCTTTCAGGGGCTCACAGTCCAGTGGAGGCAGATACTGTCTCAGTGGTCCTGGGGCTCCTTCACCACACCCTGCCCTCGGGGAATTCCAACCCACAGGTAGGAGACAAGAGGGCTGGGAGACGAGAGACCAAGGTCCTTGTCAAGCCTCTGCCTCTGCTTCCTCCTGTGTCATCTGGATGACCTCTTCCCAGTTTTGGCTTTCTAAGAACGCCATCACCCTTCCCTCCTGTAGCCTCTTTGCCTGCCCCGCCCCGGGTGAGGTCACTTCTGTGGGCTGCCCTCAAAGTGGCAGTGGCCCACCCCGCCCCAGAGAAGGGAAGGAAGAAGCTTCCCCTTGCAGCAGGGTGCCAAGCATGGGAGGCACTCTAGCCCTCCTCCTCCGTGGGGGCAGGGGAGGGCGCCAGGAGTCAGTCCCTGGGGTCTTCCAGTTAAACTATGGGCCCTGGGGGCTGTGGGGCAGAGCCGGGACTAGGGTGAGGCCAGTGGGGCATTCACCTTAAGCACAAAATTTAGGAAGGCAAGAAAAACTCAGTAATCAAGATAAATGATAACTTAATGAAATATTTAAAAAATCAAATTGGCAAACCATGGCCCGCGGGCCAGCTGCCTGATTTTGTCCATAAAGATTTATGGGCATCCAGCGTCATTTCTGCCCAGGGCCCTCCTGAGTCTCATCCAAGGGCCTCCCACCCCAAGGTCCTGCAGGGTGGCAGGGCCGGCCGGACAGCCCCGCTCTGAGAGGCCCCGGAATCTCCCAGGACAGAGCCCGGCCTACTTGCCACTTGGCAACCGCAGGATCTGGCACAAGCCCCGCGGCCGCCGCCCCGCCCCCGGAGGAGGAACGCCACCGGGGGCAGGGGCGCGCAGGTGGCCACGGCGGTGGCGGCACAGAGGCCGGGAGAGTCCCAGCGCAGGGCTGGGGAGGGCTGAGCTCCGCGGGAGGACAGAGGAGACGGGGAGGAGGCAGCCTTGGGGGCATGCCCAGAGACTTGCCGAGACACTGCCAAGGAGAGAGAGCTCCCTCTGAAGAGGACACTGCCTGGGCGCATCCGGGCACGTGCCCTTGGCCCAGCCCGCGGCTTAGGAGGGGTAGGAGCGGGCTAGCCGGCCTCACCCCCAGCCGCGTCCCTAGTGACATCACACAACACAGGCCAGTCCCCCTTGCCAGGAACTCCGCCCGGGGACCTTGGGCTCCTAGGGGTTGGCTCAGCGGGGGACCTTGGGCTCCTAGGGGTTGGCTCAGCGTCTCAGGTAAAATTAGTCTCACCCAGTCAGCTGGCTACGGCCGCTCCCTTGGTTCCTAACAGACCTGTCCCCCACATCTTTACTCTGAGGCCCCAAAGGGAGCAGCTCCAAGCTCTTTCCACTTGAAGGGTCTTACTTGTCACTGATGAGAGGTAACAGTCTGTGATATTAAAATAAGTAACCAAGAACCGTTCCAGAACCCTAGAAAATTGCAACTATGGGACATGGGATTCCTGATGCCCTTTCTTTGCTGGAACCTGGAACCTCATTACCCTTTGGCTTATTCAACTTCCTCACTTAATAATAACCACCACACTTATGGGGCGAGACTGCCTCTAGCTAGACACTACCTAGGATGCTTTGCACGTGTTAGGTCATTACATTACATCATTTAGTTCTAAGGTAGGTATTTTTGCCCCTGATTAACAAATAAGGGCTCAGATAGAAATTAAATACCTTGGCTCAAGGTCACATAGCTAATAAGTAACAAGGTCTTACAGGAAGACCTTTTTTTAAAAAATTAATATTATTATTTTACATTCTGGGATGTTGTTGCAGAGCAGTTGGGAGGGAGGGGGAGAGGGGAAAAGGGAAGGAAATGTGATGGAAGAAGGAGGGAGGAGGAGGGGCGGGATTGAGGCCTGTGACACCCCCCTCATTCCCACAGGGGAGACCAGGGGGCTTCCAGCAGTGGCTTGGTCATTGCTGGGTTGGGTACAGATGTCAGGGGGCTGTGGCAAAAGCCCTTGCTCCCCACCACCCCAGCTTGGAAACCTGGGGCCCTTCTTGCTGCGGCTTGGTGGTCGTTGCTGGGCTGGTCGCATGTGTCGGGGGTGTGTGGCCAAGGCCCTTGGCCCCCCACCACCCTGGCTGGGGAGAGCCCAGGGCACTTAGGAAAACCATCTTTACTAGTTCTTGACCCTGAAGATTAAATCCAGAGGAGAGCCTGGGAGAACTAGCATGCATGCAGCTGCCACTTGTGTGTGATTGGCACTTCGGGGACTTCCAGGCTGAGAGACACCCTCTCCCCGGGGCCTACCCCAAAGAATTTGAGAAGAACTGTAGAACCAGACTAGAATCACCCCTTGATTGGCCAAAATAACCAACATGGCTAGTCTCTTTGAGAAAAGCCCCAGGGGGCTAAAAGCATATCTGCTCTTTTCCTCCATCAGATCCCTAATGCCTCCTTTCTGGAATCCTGAAAAGGAGCCACCAGAGGTTAATGGGACAGCCCAGGGAGGGACTGCAAAATCATGAAGCTCATCACCCTGTCTCTTGGTGTGTTGCACCCAAGACTGAGAGGAAAAGCAAAGTCTGCTAGATTCTACCACCTCCCCTTCTCATGCCTAGCCTGACATCGGTATGCCTGCCCCCAACCACGGGCAGATGGGGCAGCAGCAGAGCAGGAGCAAACTCTATCCTCCACGGTCAAAGTGTATGTGTTGGGGGAGGAATGGGGGGGCACAAAGAGAGGAGCCCCATGATCTCTAGTCTGCCCAGAACACAGGGTCACTTAGCCATGCTGTGATCTGCCAGGGACCAGCTCTTCCTCATCAGTGACAGGGCAAGATCAAAGGAGAGCTCAGCTACAGCAGCAGGAATTTAGATTAGCTAGCAAGAAGAACTTTCTGCCTACGGGATCGTTAAACCCTGCAAAGGGGAGCTTGGAAGACTCTGGAATATTCTTCCTCAGAAATCATTTGTCACTGATACCACTCTTGCCTCCTGTGCGTTCTCCACCACCAAGGCCTCGTCTGATGACAATACCTAATATTTTCAGATAACCTAGGTGCCAAGCTCATTGATGCATGTGAACACATGTGATGTGTTATGACAACTCTGTGAAGCAGAGGGTATGTGCCTTATTTCACTGCGGCTCAGAAGGTAAACTTTAACAAGCTCAAAGTCACACGATGTGTAATGGTGGAGAAGAATTTCAAACCAAACCTGCCTGTGCCCAGTCCTGCTGCATCCACCAAGCAACTCTGCACCAGGATAGGAAAGAGGAGAAAAACGATCCTTCAGAGAGTCTGCTGGACTGATCCTACTGACAGCTGCTAGCAGGGCCAAGAGCTGCTGGGAAAGCAGTTCCCCACGTCTTAGTTAAGAAAGCTGAAGCCTGGAGCGTGGAGAAGCATGGAGCTGGGAACCCAGGAGGCTGCGCCCCTGCCAGAGGAAGGAGGCTCTCTTCTGCAGCAGAAGAGGATGTCTACACCCCCACATTAATGAGCATCCTCTCCTCCTCCCCATGGCAGCCTGCCAGCTCTGGGGAAGGCGGCTGGAAGCAAAATCCCTGCTCTCAGGGGAGTCTGGCTCCCAGACACCGAGGGCTTTTAGCTGACAGCCCAGACAAGACATGTTCCCATAGAGACCAGTCTTCTCTAAAACTGGGTGGCAAGACCCAATTTGGGGTGCTGACCCTTTTAGCTGCAGGGCTAAGTTGTAGGGAGAGCCCAGTACTATTGGCGGCAGAACCACCAAAGCCCTGTGACAGCCAGAGGGTCTTGTGGCCCTCCCACTGGACCTTCTCCTGGTCTCTCAGGCCCTCCCCCAGCCCAGCCTTCCTGAGGCTGCCCTCAGGGAAAAAACTTGGGCTAGCTTTGAACCCCCAAACAAGAAGGCTTTGTACTGTGGGGTCAAAGGGCATGGGTTTACAAGGCCCTGGCAGGCCTGGTGGAAGGGTCTGTCAGCCCTCTCTGCCTGACTTCTCCTCCAGAACATGTTTCTGAGAGCACAGGGAGGGGTGCGAGATCCAAGGAAACCTACAGGAGGACTTGAGGTGTCAACTCAGGACGCATGGGGTTCAGGTCTCTGAGCCCAGCCCTCCTCTGGGGATGTCCTTGTGTCTCAGTTCATCCCAGAGTCCTGGCCACTGACTACTTGAGGTGTCAACTCAGGACGCATGGGGTTCAGGTCTCTGACCCCAGCCCTCCTCTGGGGATGTCCTTGTGTCTCAGTTCATCCCAGAGTCCTGGCCACTGACTTCTGGTTATACAAACAGGAGTGGATGCCTAGGATGAGGCACCTTGGAAGAATCTTGTTGTCCATGGCCCTCCAGGGCATCGGGATCTCATAGTGCCCAGGGGTGCCCCAGACAAACTGAAGAAGCAGACTGGGGTGAGGTTTCAGAAGCTGAGGGGCTGGGGATGCAGAGGAGGAGCTGAGAGGAGGGGCCAGTCCCTGTCCTGAGCCAGACACACCCCCAGCCTACCATGGTCCACATGGGCCTGGCTGTGAGCAGCAGTCAGCCAGGAGTTCCTGAGCCGGGTCTGAATCCCCTGTCTCTGGGGCATGGGAAGAGGGGCAAGCCCAGCTCAGGGAAAGGCCACTCAGCTGTGCTCCAGCATCATTCTTGCTGTCCCACCCCCATCTCAGGGCATCTGGCAGGGGTTTCCCATGACCTCCCAGGAGACAGGAGAGTTGCAGTCAGGCTTAGCCCAGAGCCCAGAGCTATGACGGCATCTGCATCTGGTAGGGGACAGTTCAGTGGGGACTGGGCCCTGGGGACGCTCCCCTGCTGAGGAATGCAAAGCAACAGGCAGCTGGCTGTCCCTGGTCCTTAGCCCCCACTGCCAGACTGCATGCAGGCTGGCTCTCCTGAGTGCACCTTAACTCAGCCTCCGGTAGGACCAGCCTAGCCTGAAGAAAGGACAGGAAGCTCCACCACTGCTCTGATGTTGGCAGAGGGATAGAGACTCAGGCATCTGAGGACAGGGACTGTGGCAAGACCTCCTTTCCACACTCCAGAGCAGAGTGAAAGAGGGCGTCCTCCAGAGGACAGGACGCTGCAGCCAACACTGCTACCACCTGCCCTGGGGGGTTCCACAGCCCTTTGCACTGAGCTCCACTCCCAACCCATCACCACAGGGGTAAGAGATAGATCTTGGGGCCAAGTCAGCCCAGTTCCAGCCCAGTTCCAGCCCAGCTCCCCTCATGGCAAGCAAGCAACCTCTCCTCCCCTGCCCAGCACCCTCGGGGTGCCCCTCCAGCTGTTCTAAGAGGGAGGGGCACAGAAGACGTTGCTTTCCTCCTTCATGCTCCCAGCACTCTGCTGTCTGGAAGGCAAAATGAGAGATCAGGAGACCCAGGACGCCTGGATTCTGCCCTTTGACTGGCATGGGGAGCAGGGAAGGACAGCAAGAGGAGACTTGGCTGCCCCAGAACTTCCTTCCCTAGAGAGTGGCAAGGTGGAGCTCAGGAAGGAAGACAGATGCCAGGGACAGCTGCAGGGATCTAAGAAAGGGAGAAGGGGGAGAGAGAAGCTCCCCAAACACAAAGGGAACAGCATGGATTTAGGAGCTAGGACTCCGGTGGTGACAGGCAGCGTCATGCTGCTAACCAGTCCCATAAAGGAAAATCCAGATGGCCTCGCCCCTGACCCCACATCTGCACAGCACTTCGTGCCTTCTTGCTTTCCCTTTCCCACACTCACGTTCACAGCAACTGTATGCGGTAAAGCATTTGAAGCAACTGAGGCACAGTGACTCAGAGCAGAGAGCTGAGAAGCAGCTGAGTCAGGAGGCAGCTTAGAGCAGTAGGAAGAGCACACTTGCAAGTCAGAGTGCCCCGGGTTCAAATCCAGACTCCTCCATTTACTGCCGCTCATCTGTACAACGGGAACTACATCGGTTACCTGGCAGGTTTGGTGGGATAATGCAGGTGCAGTGCCTGGCACAGAGAAAGCATGCAATAAGTCACAGTGCACAGTCACCTTTTTTTTTTTTTGTCTTTTTTCGTGACCGGCCACGGATCGCAACCCTCAGTGTCGCGCCCGTACCGGACCGGGACCAGCAACGGGATCACAACCCTCGGTGTTGCGCCCGCACCTCGCTCAGCCAGTGAGCGGCCGGTCTGTATGTGGGATCCGAACCCTTGGCAGGAGCGCTGCCGTGCTTCCCAAGCGGTGCACTGTAGCAGTGTGCCACCGGGCCGGCCCGCACAGTCACCTTTTTTTTTTTTTGTCTTTTTTCGTGACCGGCCACGGATCGCAACCCTCAGTGTCGCGCCCGTACCGGACCGGGACCAGCAACGGGATCACAACCCTCGGTGTTGCGCCCGCACCTCGCTCAGCCAGTGAGCGCCGGTCTGTATGTGGGATCCGAACCCTCGGCGGGAGTGCT
>NW_007728353.1:131845-132135 GCF_000696425.1 Galeopterus variegatus
TGGGATCCGAGCCCTTGGCGGGAGCGCCACCGCGCTTCCCAAGCGGTGCACTGTAGCAGTGTGCCACCGGGCCGGCCCGCACAGTCACCTTTGAGTTCAGTCTCCTGCCCACCACAACGTGCTTTCTGCTCTAAATACATAAATAAATTTTGAAGAAGGTTGGCGATGAACTCCTTTTACCAAATTGTTCATTATTGCCTAAACCAGAGAGACATCTCTTAGGTATACTTAACTTAGGGCTCAATTTTTTTTTTTTTTTTTTTTTTTTTTTTTTTTTTTTTTTCCGTGTC
>NW_007728353.1:133112-136676 GCF_000696425.1 Galeopterus variegatus
TTTTTTTTTTTTTTTTTTTTTTTCTTTTGTCTTTTTTCCGTGTCCGGCAACGGATCGCAACCCTCAGTGTTGCCCCCGTACCGGACCGGGACTGGCCAAGGGATCGCAACCCTCGGTGTTGCTCCCGCGCCACGCTCAGCCAGTGAGCGGGAACCGGTCTGCATGTGGGATCCGAACCCTCGGGCGGGAGCGCCGCCGCACTTCCCAAGCGGCGCACTATCCAGTGCGCCACCGGGCCGGCCCAGGGCTCAATTTTTAAACATTTATTTATACTCAGCTCCTCGGGCGTCCCCCCTGCCTTTTGTTCCCTCCCAGGATTATATGACCTCTACTTCATCTAAACCACTGCTCTTCACAAATGAGCAAACCAGAACAAACTGGCTGTTCCCATTCTCCAGTGGGTAACACTAAGGCCCAGAGGACAAATTGGGAAGGGGCCCCATGACTCAGACAGTCACCGACCTGCATTGGCTGTAGCCCTGCCCTTTGCTCCCAGGGCTGTAAGAGTAGGGTGATAGGCACATGTCACCTCTACCACTTCCCTGGCCCGGCCCCACCCTACCTCCACTCAGAGGTTTTCAAAAGCTGAGATCCAATCAGGCACGCTAGCTGGGTGGGAGAGGGGGGAGGTTTCCGGGGCCTGTGGTTACTACACTCCACTTCCTTGTGATGACATAAGCTCTAATTCTGCAACAGGAGGCCACCACCAAGATTCTCAGGTCTCGACACAGCCCACATGAGGACCTGTTTGAGCCTCAGTTTCCCAAATCTGTAAACTGAACAGCATGGGACACAGTTGGCATTAACTGGCACTGACTAGCTTTGGGCTTGTGAAGGCACCCCACATACTCCCCCCCCCCGTTTCTTTTGTCTTCTGTAGTCTCTCTTTCCCAACCCACCAGTGCTCTTGATTCAAAATTCAGACAGTCATTGACCAAGATTTCAGAGTAGCCTAAAACTAGCAGAATGACTGCAGCTAGAGAACCCAAATGGGAGAGGGCAGGGATACCATCTCTCACTGTCTCTTGGGTCCCTGGCTGGTGCTCTCCTCCAATCCCCCCTGCCCCAACCCTGTAGTCTCAACAGTTGTACGTGGACTGGCCAAGGCACCTCCCCCTCCCCAGCAACTATAGGAAGGAAGCTTAGGGAAGGCAGATGGAGATAAGGGGGAGGGGGTAAGCAACACTGAGACTCCCCTCATGGTGGGGGCCTTAAAGGGTCTTAAATAAACTCACCATGTGACTTGGCTTCCTTCCCCAATTTCAGTTTTGCCCACTTGCATTTCTTAACAACCACCCCCTTCTCCCCCTATTGTCAGGCCTGTATTTCTGCAGCCTGGGGTAGGTCACAGCTCAGCCTCACCTAGCCTTGCTGCATATTCCCCCCACCCCCCAGGTGAAGGCCCATTCTAGTCATACGAGGGGATTAATGGATAAAAGGATCACAGGGCAGGCTGGAGGGGCTGGCCTGGGAATCTCTCAGTGCAAGGTGGACTGGCCTGGGTTCAGTGGCAGATGGGTCAGGTTCCACCTAGCTGGGGAGGCCATGGGGTGGGGCTTCTGGGGTCAGCTCACACCTGGACCTTCTCCCCTTATCCTGAAGCCCCAGTTTCCTTCTCTAATGCTCCAGAGGCTCAGGCCTTCCTGGCAGCACTCTGCAGACAGCCAGCTTTGATCCTCATCCCGAACAGATCACAGGGCCAAGAGCTCTGGTCCTGGCTCTTCTCACCTAGTCTAACAACCCTCAGGCCTCTCTCCCTACACACACACACACACACACACACACACACACACAAACAAACACACACACACACACACACACACCCCTAACACATACATACACATGTCAGACCAAGTCTGTCTCACTCTTGGCTCTTGGCCTCCTTGTCTGAAGAGCTGGACTCCAGGGCTCATCAAAGATTATTCTCATGGGAATTAAGAAAGGGCTTCAGTTGGATCCCAGAAAGGACTTCCAGAAAGCCAGAAAGACAGCTAAAACTAGCAGGAGGTAGTGAGCCCTGGAGCTGGGCTAGGCCTAGGCAATCCCAATTCTTGGCCACTCCCATAAGTGCTCTACTCTACTGCAGCCCACCATCCAGTCCTTTAGGTGGGATAAGTGATTTGCAGAGGGTGGGAGAGTGGGGGTCAGGGGGTGGGGAGGAGATCCAAAAGCAAGGAAAACTCCCCCTACAGCCTGTCACTGGCACCATCTGCTCCCCTCCCAGCCCCAGCCCAGTCCTATCTTCAGCTCTGATTAGAAACTGGGTTCTGTCCAGGCATTGTCTGCTTTCCACGGCCGGCTGCCCATTGAGGTCTGGCGTGTGCCGGGGCTGGGCGCTCATGCTGGGGTGGGAGGGGCAGAGTGGGCGGGCCCTCACCTTGCAGGAGCCCCTGAAAGCGTGGTTCTTCTGATGCTCAAATCTCCACCACCATTCTATCTAGATCAGTAACCCAAGGCAAGGCGTGGGGGCACCCGGACCCTCCTTAGGGCAATCTGGGAAGCAGAGTTGCCGCCCTCACTCTGAAGAACTGGGTGCAGAGGGCAGGCACGATCCCTTCTCTGTGGAATACCAGCTTTTCCTCATTCCTCTATACAAGGTGCCAAGGCCATGAGGCTCCCCAAGTGGGAGCCCCACGCCTCACCACGCCCCAGTCCAGCCTGGGGACCCTGAACAGAGGTGGGGGGCCTTTGTTTGACTCTCTCCTGCAAGATGAAGTCAAAAGGAAATCCCCCATGGGAGGGGTACCCTCTAAGCCCCTTCCTTCCCAGCCCTGGTTCACACTGGGTGGGGGCCAGAACTTCATTTCCCTTTTATGGTGCTCTTAGACTTCCAGTCTGCTGCAAATGCCATATTTACATTTCTCACTCCCACCTCCCATCCATGCACTCCCTCCCTCGACCTCCACAGGATCCTGCTGCAATGTCAGCCCAGCAGCAGCTTGGCCCCGCCCCGGCCAGCCCATCAGGCACCTGCAGGGCTCCTCTTTGTCTCTCTGGCTTTTCAGGGCCCAGAAGGCTGTGCTAAAGTGATGCTGAGTGCTGCCTGGGGTGCATGGGTGGGATGCCTCCATCTCTCTCCCTCAACCCCAGAGCTGTGATCGGTGGTCAGCTCTTCCCTCTCTAGGCTACAGAGGGACTGGCCAGGTGGCTGGGGGCATGTGCCCTGGGGCAGGAAGGAGGAAGTTTTTACACTGCCTTCTCTGACCCTCTTGATAAGAAACTTCCCAGGACCCCTGGAATCTGGGTCACCTCGGACGCAGGGGATCTACAGATCTGTCTCAGTGATCAACCCTAGACTTGTACAACTCCCTGCCTCCCCTCCATCATACCGGGTCAGGGCAGAGATGGATGGTCCTCTCTATATCCTTGCCTTGGTGACCTGTCCCAGATTGGCACTCTGCCACCAATACACCCCTCTCAAAGAGAAAAACCCAAAACAAAAACAGGGAGAGGTGGTTGGTGTGGTGGTGTGGTGTAAAGCATCTCCACCCAGCACAAAGAACACAGATGGTTCAACTTTGCAGTATTTCCTGCCCCTGTACCTCTGTGTACCCCTCCCAATGG
>NW_007728353.1:136993-137839 GCF_000696425.1 Galeopterus variegatus
CCATCATACCGGGTCAGGGCAGAGATGGATGGTCCTCTCTATATCCTTGCCTTGGTGACCTGTCCCAGATTGGCACTCTGCCACCAATACACCCCTCTCAAAGAGAAAAACCCAAAACAAAAACAGGGAGAGGTGGTTGGTGTGGTGGTGTGGTGTAAAGCATCTCCACCCAGCACAAAGAACACAGATGGTTCAACTTTGCAGTATTTCCTGCCCCTGTACCTCTGTGTACCCCTCCCAATGGAACCCACCCAGCCATGTCCTCTTCATTTCTGTCAGAATATCACTTCGAGGCCCAGAGCTGTTGAGAATGGAACCCCAGATAAGTCTATCCAGCACCCCTCCCCCAATTTTATCTGAGCGCCTGACGATGGGACACCAGCCTCACACCCTCCTGCCCTCTCAGAGGTAGCACCTCAGATACACCCTTGCTCCCTCATCTAGCCCCATCTTCTCTTGGGACAGGACCGGCAGCGCTCTCCAAAAGCCACTGACTCCCCAGGGAAGGCCAAGGCACCATCCCAGCCCTTCCATGGGTCGCGCACCCAATCTTTGTCTGTGGAACCGGCTCCCGGGGCGGGGCGGGCGTGCTGCCTTCGCTAGCTGGACCGAGAGCACAGAACTAGCCGACTGGGGGGGATGAGGGGAAAATTTCCCCCTCCAACATCCCCCCATGAGACAGCAGCCTCATGGGGAGGCGAAGAGGAAATACACAGACGCTCCGGCCCGGGCTAGGGCTGGGTGTGAAATACCGGATTTCCTTGTTTATTCGATTTTGTGATCATTAAGGGCTCCCAAGAGGGGCCCGAAATTACCACCCAAACAAAGCCACCTTCCCGCAGTCCG
>NW_007728353.1:138218-184575 GCF_000696425.1 Galeopterus variegatus
CCCCTCCCCGGAGCCACCAATCGAAGGCCCGAACGAACAGCAGGGGCGGGGCTTGCCCCTTTAAAGGGACCTCTTGGCTCGCGTCCACTGGGTTGCCGGGGGGAGTTCGGGATTGGAAGACTGGTGCAGAAGGTGACCGCGCCGGAGCCTCAGTCCCTGGGGTCACAGAACTTCAGCCTCCGTGGGACCCTTGTTTCATAAATGAGGAAACTCAGATGCAGAGAGGGGAACCACCCAAGGTCACACAGCCAGTTAGTGGCTAAGCGTGGGTAAGAACCTTGGTCTCCGGGGCAGAGCACTGCACTTCAAAGCATCCCACAGCGATTAGCGGTTTTATAGCTTGAAAGAGCCAGGAAAGCTTCCCTTCTGCATTTATTCCAGTAAATTCGCCAGCCTTTACTGAAGGGGGTTCTTGCTAGTGTGTAACTAAAATTCCCCCCACCTCCACCCTGCAGCATTTTAAAGCTCATCATTTGGTTGATTCCTGGCCGGGTTGCTAGCCCAGACTGGCTCCTCCTTACTGCTAGACTAAGGTCCCGTTGACCTTTATGACCTACAGATGACCCCACTGGGCCTGGCTACACTGCTTGTTGTGGCAGTGGGGGCAGAGGGTCAGTGTGGGAGGCCTGAGCTGCCCCGGGGAGAGGAGGGAACAAAGGGGACACTCAACTGCAGGCACCTGGGTAGAGAGGCTGGACGGTGAAGTGGGCGGGGAAGGGAAGAAGGAGGAGGGCAGCTGCCTGCAGGAATGGATATAAAGGACAAGGGGGAGCAGTGATGGAGGAGGAGGCCAGTGCTGCGAAGTCATAATTCCCTTTCTAGTCTTGCCCCTAGCCATGATCTCCTGCCCCTAGCCATGATCTCCTGCAGCCGTGGTGGCTGAGAAAACAACATGAATTTGAAAGGGATCTCCCCTCCCTCTGAGCCCAAACCCCTCCTTCCTGCCCCCCAACTCCCAACACTGGGGCCATTCACGGGGCCCTTCGCCAGCTTCCCTGCCTTCCCTCCCTTCACCCAGCTCCTTTACCTGGAAAGAGCCCAAGAGGAGAACCCAGCTGTAGCTCCAGATGTGGATGGAGATCTCTGGGGGGGGGGGGCGGGGGGAGGAAGGGGAGTCTGACTCCAAGCCTCTTGCATCACCCTCACATGATGAAACCGTGTCAGAGATTTTGGCAAGGGCATGGGTTAGAGTCTGCAGATGCATCTGCTGGTGCCATCTTCCTCCCCTTCCCTCCCCCATCCCCCTCCATGGATAACTGTTCCATCCAGTAGCCCAGATCCACATTTTTACGGTTAAAACAAAAACAAAGATAATTTCAAGGGCAAATTAACACACCTTCCCCATTCTAATGGCAAACAGGAGGAGCACCACCAGAAGTGTCCCCAGGGTGTGTGTGGGGGGTGGGGAGGGATCCTGGTGGGATCCTGCACCTGTTACTAGCATTTGAACCCAGAGGAAGCTCTCCCTGGAGTCAGTGGATCACCTCTCCCAGAGCAAGGCCAGCAGGATGTTGAGGAGTCAGGTCCTGAACATTCCCTACCTACGTTCCAAGCAAATAGTGAGGAGACTGACCACGTGTAGAGCACCTACACGAACAAGGTATTTTATGTGCATGTTCTCATTTAATCCTCATAACCTTGTGAGCTAGGCTTTATTATTCTATTTCGATTTTGTAGATGGAGAAACTAAGTCTCACCAGCATATAAGCAACAGACTCAGGCTTTGAACTCATGCATCTGGTTGCAGATTCCCCAGATCATCTCCAAGCAAGTGTCCAGAGGGAAGGGAACTGGGCTGGCCCCGTCTTTTTCTTCAGGCACAGCAAGCTCCAGGTTTAGCCCTCCCGGATGATAATGCTACATTTTGCAATGCTACATTTCCCGCCCAGCCAGCTCTGGACTTCTCTGCAGTCGGTCCAACTCTGGTTTCCTGCCTACAGGAGGTCTTCTCTGACTTCCGACAGTAGGTGACCCTTCTGACTCACAGTTCCACTGCTGGGAAGTGTCGCCAGAGCCTCTGCCCACCCCCTCAGCATCCCTTCAGGCCAACGGTGATGAGCCAAGGGAATCAAGCAGGGAGAAACATGGGCTGCAAATTCAGGCTTCCTAGAGGTCAGTGACTCAGGACTTCAGCCGCTCCAGCCAACTCAGTAGATCCCTCCTGGGCCACCAGGGAGCAGCAGGGCAGCCCAATGTCTAGATCCTGACTCCTGGGCTCTGCTGCGCACAGGTGAAGGGGTATCTGGACAGAGGCCAGACAGGGATCCAAGGTAGAACAGAGGCTTAAACCACAGCTTGGGGAGATTTGGGTTAGAAGGTCAGAGGAAGCCTTTTCATTCTCTGTCCAGCTTCAACACAGTCACCGCTTCCTCTCTATGGTTTGTTCCCCCTCTCGCCATCCCCCTCTCTCCCACCCCCTCTATGTCCTCCCAGCTGCTCTTCTTTCCCTCCCTCCTTCCCAAACCGTGAAGTTTCTCAAGATCAGCTTTCTATATGCATATCTTACCCCACCCCCAATGCGTTCCTCTTTGCCTGATAGAACAGGCAAACACACACACACACGCACAACCCTGAGTTGGCCCTGAGCCCCCTAATTGGACTGGGGTTAGCCCCAGCTCTTCTCCTGAGCTGAGTCCCTTCCCCCAGGCATCGCGGGGCCTCTATCATTTCTTCTGACAGGAGCTGTGGGCGTCTGGGCAGATGGGAACCTGGGGGAGGTGTGGGGGGGCCCTCTCGGAGGCAGGAAGCTCCCACTCTACTGTAGTTAACATACTTCAGCAGCCACTTGGGGCAGCCATCTGGCCCAGATCTCTCAGGCACTGCTTTCAACAGCAACCCTACAAGAACAAATCAAAATACCTAAGAGATACCTGTAGGCTGTAGAAATGTCTCCAAAGGTGACCTGAGCTTGAGTCTTATTCCTTTTTTATCTTCCTCTTATTCCTTTTTATCACAGGCATTGGCATTTGCAAAGACTATCTGAACATTGACCTAAAGTTCTGGGGGTGGAAGATACAAAGTTCTGGACCTCCAGTGCTAACCCCCAGCACCACCCCAGCAGCTGTGCTTGGTTCCGTGGGAGAAGAGGCATTATTAACCCATCCTGCTGGCGGATGGCCCAGCCACACTCTCTAATGCTGGCTTGGAGACAGAGCCCAGTTCCACCCACCAACGGGAGCTCAGAATCCCAGAGAGGGTCCACTGGGTTACAGACTCAGGAGATCTAAGCTCAGGCATGAGCTCAGCCTGACTTCCTCTGTTATAGGAGAAGACAGACTTAGCCATGGAGGAAACGAGAGTTTGTTATAAATAGCAAAGAAGGGAGAGAATTGCTGTGGATTACAAACACCCCATCGGTCTTAATAAATAAAACTATTTTCAGTTTCGAATGATAATGAGGGTTTAATTAATGCTCTGTATAACCTCAAACATGGGATCTTTATCCACCCTTCTTCTTTGCAGTGCTTTCCAACAAAAAGGCAGGAGGTGTGAGCAAGTCTCAATGTTACTGAATCCTAGACTTGGGAAGAACCCTATGATCGTCTAGTCCAGTCCCTGAGACCCAGAGAGGTAAAGGGACCTGTCCAAAGTTGCATAGTAAGGAACGGGCTGAGCAGTGACTAAAAGCATGGTCCCTATTCTCCCATAACAGGGCAGTTTCTGCATAGCACAATAGGCTAAACATTTGAGATTGGGCTGTAGGTGAGTTTACAGTCTGGATGAAAGTTAGATCTGACGGGGCTGGTCAGTTCAGGTGGTTAGAGAATGGTCCTGATAACACCAAGGTTCAGGGTTTGGTCCCTATACCAGCTAGCTGCCCTTTCTCCCCCCTGAAAAAAGGGGGGATAAGTTAGGTCTGAATGAAACCTAACTTCTGAGGTTAGGTTAGGTGTTCTTCTGAGTCACAGAGATCTGGGTTCAAATCCCAGCCCTGCCACTTACTAGCTCTGCAAGCCTGGGCCTGTTATGTACCCCTCTACGCATGAGCTCCCACATCTCAAAATGAGGGTTATCACACTCACCTCATCACAGAGGAATTGTGAGGTGGAAATGAGGTAACCTGGGCCAAGTATCCTGCACAGTGCTCAGCACAAAGTAGATGTTAATTTCCTTTGCATTTCTCTTGGATTCTCTATCCCTTCTTCAATGGGCTTCTATCCTCTGCTTGGACAGAAGGGTGGATTATGATAAAGAAGACCCAGGAGGGATAGGAGGTTTCAGAGAAGGATGAATGAGGCTGGGGGAAAGGGAGATATGGTAATGAGGTTTGCCTGGCCCAAGCAGTCAGTGTCAGATCCAGCGGGTGGGAGAAGGCAGATTTTGTAGAAAGTTATCCATCTTCTGCTGACCAATCAGAGGGGGCCTGCAGAACCAGGGCAAGTGTTTGCAGTTGCAGGAGGGAGCCTTGGCATGCTGGAGATCTGTTGTACACACATACCCCTGGCCTCAGCTTTACCGGGCTTACCTAGAAGGGGATCTAAATTTTATTGTATTCACCCCATGTGCCACACTGTGCCAAGAGTGTTACAGAAGTTTTCTCATTGAATTTTCACAACAATCTATGAGGTAAATACTTTATCATCCCATTTTGCAGAAGAGGAATCAGGCTCAAATTTCACCTTGCTAGTGTAGTAGTCATCAGTGCTGTTTAGCAGTTATTTCTGGCTCTCTGCCTTCTGGCACACGATAGAGCTGCATGTCCTCACTCTTTGATGTTAGCTGTGGCCAGGCGACTTACTTTAACCAATGCAATGTGGCAGAACTGAGATGTGTTACCTCTGGGTGGAAGCTTTAAGAGCCACTGACACCCTTACACCTCTGCTGTTCATAGCTTGTAAATGAAAAATAAACTTTTATTGTGTTAATCCACTGAACTTATGGCGGGTGGAAGCTTTAAGAGCCACTGGCACCCTTACACCTATGCTGTTCATAGCTTGTAAATGAAAAATAAACTTTTATTGTGTTAATCCACTGAACTTATGGGTTGTATGTGCCCATGGAATAGTCTAGCCTACTCTGATACAGCTAGTAGGGGGCAGAAACAGAATTTGAAGCCCTGATCTGTAACGATGCCTGTGTATATGTAAATTTTGGTTTTTGTCCATGGTTGCTGGCTTGTTCTAACTTTTCCCCACCTTTCTGTCTTGGAGCTGACCATAAAGAAATTCTCTGACCTACTCTGTATGGGTGTAGGTCATAAGATCCCCATTCCAGAAGGGGTCCCACCACATTCCCGAAGGAAGGAATGCTGCAGAGAGGCCAAGAAGAATCTGAACCAATGGGCCTTGCTGGGCTTCCCTGCTCACTCTGCTAGTGTCACATTTCTACACGGCTGTCCATGCTTCAGTCATGCCTATGTCATGAAACCTCCATAAAAATGAAGCCTCCAAGAGCACAGGGTTGGGGGAGCTTCCAGAGAGCTGAACACATGCAGGTTCCTGAGGGTGGTGCGCCCGGGGAGGGCATGGAAGCTCCGCACCCTTCTCCCATACCTCACCCTATGCATGTCTCTATTTGTATCCTTTGTAATATCCTTTATAATAAACTGGTAAACCTAAGTAAGTGTTTCCCTGAGTTTGGTGCATCGAACCTGAGGAGGGGGTTGTGGGGACTCCAATTTGTAGCCAGTTGGTCAGAAGCACAGGTAAACTAACCTGGGGCTTGTGATTGTTATCAGAAGTGGGAGGCAATTTTGGTGACTAAGCCCTCGATCCATGGAATCTGACACCACCCTCAGGTAGATGGTGTTGGGATTGCCTTGAATCGGAGGACATCCAGCTGGTGTCCACCACAGAATTGATTGCTTCCTTGCTGGTGGGGAGAAATCCCCACATCTTTGGTCTTCTGTGTTGATTGTTGTGGTGTGAGAGAATAGAAAAACAGTTTGTGGGTTACCCCCCCCTTTTGGTGCCAAAGGGCCCAAGTGCTTCCAGGACTCTACCTGCCTACCTGAGACACACAGAAGCCCCTTTTGGGTTCTGATCTCATGGGCTAGTTGGAGCCCTGTAGGGCAGGTGGCAGAGGGCAAGGGGCCTCTCTACCACCCCCGCCCCCCAATCTCTTTCCCTCATGATTTAACTAAGATTTTGCCAAGTTTCCAAGTTGCTGAGTCCTGGGGACTTGTATTAACCCTTTAGGAGCTCTGAGTCTCCTGGTCAGCTGTGCTAAGCTGCACCTTAGGGGTCTTCAGAAGCCACCCTGAGTAGTAACTGGAAAACTCCAAGGGCCTTTCTCTGCCACTGCCTGTCAACTGACTGGGAAATAGTCACCGCATTGGGTATCAGGACACAACTGCATTAACCCCCAGTTCAAAGACTGACCCTATTCAAGTCACTCTTTCCTTTGCGACTCAGTTACTCCCCTGTGAATGGAGCCACTACAAAGAGTTAGGGTAACTGCTCAGAGATCCCAGAGGAAGGCCATTCTGCGTTGTTTCGATCTCCTCAGAGGCATATGCAAGATAATAACAGCTACCATTTCTGAACACTGTGCCGGGCACTGTGCTAAATGCTTCAGACCCATACTATAATGTAATGCTTGCAGCCACCGTAGGAGGTAGGAACAACTATCACCCCCATAAAACAAACCAGGGCACCCAGAGTTGTGCAAGATCACACTGCAAATGGTGGAGCAGGGTTCAAACTGAAGCCAGCTGATGGCTGGTTTCATTGCATGTTGAATTACAATGCAGGAAAAGAATGGATCTGGCCTTGGCAGCTGCTCAGCTGGGAAAGTGAGAGGAGCATCTTAAGAAGTCATCTGCTTTGCGTGTCCACATAAAGACATGTACATGAATGTTCACAGCAGCTTTGTCACAGACCCAAACCAGAAACAGCCCAAATGTCCATCCACAGGGGAATGGACAAAGAAACTGTGGTATATCGTACAATGGAATACTATTCAGCAAAAAAAGGAGTGAACATAATGCAACACCGATGAATCTCAAAATTAATTATGTTCAGTAAAAGAAGTCAGACCGAAAAGAGCACATACTGTATAATTCCACTCATATAAATATTCTACAACATGTAAAGTAAGCTATAGTGTCAGAAAGCAGATCAGAGGTTGCCTGGCAAGGGGAGGGAGGCAGGGGCAGAGGGTGGACTTGGGAGGGGCAGGAGGGATTACCAAGGGGCACCAGGAGAGTTTTGGGGGTGATGGATATGTTTATCATTTTGATGGTAGTGGTGGTTCCATAGGTGTATGTATTTGTCAAAACTAATCAAATTGTATACTTTAAATATGTGCAGTTTATGTGCAGGGGCTTAGAGTTGTTAGTGCCAGTGTAGCTCACTGAAGCGGCTTTTTTAAAAAAAAATAAAGTAACTTGCTGTAACTTCTTTGCTCAAATGGAGGTGCAGAGTGGTTGGTGACTTATCCTGGGTCATGGGGACTGTTAACTGGAGTCCTGACCACCGGAAGGGCTCTCTCCCCTGTGCCACATGGTCTGTCAGCTCATTGAGGGTCCCCCTCCCACAAGGGGGACAATGGCAGGGAAGTAGAGAAGCACAGAGAAGGAAAGGTGGCACGAAACAGGAGAGGGGGCACTAAAGAGGAGCAGGCAGGAGGCCAGGCTTGGAAAGCCAGGGGACAGAGGGAAACAAAGACATGGAGCCACAGGCCTGGGGACAAGGGAAGAGGAGGGAAGGGGGGTTGGTGATGAGTGGGCCTCCCAGCTAGGGCCCCAGAGGAGCCATCCCCCTCCCCCGTCAGATACCACCTTGTAAGCCCCTTCCCTCTGATTAAGTTAACAAATACCACCCTCCCCCTGACCTGGGAGATAGTGATTTTCGGTTCCCAAGGGTACATCATTTCCTTGGGTTTTAATAGACATTTGCCTCACCCAGATCCTGCAGAGCAAACTGCCAGCAAATGAGCATTTAACACTTTAAAAAATAGGGGGTGTATTAGTCCATTTCTGTTGCTTATAGCAAAATATATGGAACTGGGTGATTTATAAAGAAAACAAAACTTATTGCTTACAGTTTTGGAGGCTGGGAAGTCCAAAGTCCAGGGAACACATCTGGTGAGGGTCTTGGTGGTGGTGACAGTGACCCAAGAGTCTCACATGGCAGAAAATGGCAGAGCAGAGAGAGACTAACCTCTCGTGTGCTCTCCTTTTAAAGCCCTCAGAACCATGCCTATGACCACCATTATTAATCCATTCACTACTGCATGGTCCTACAATCTAATCACCTCTTCAAGGCCCCACCTTTCAGTTATCATGATAGGATTTCCACCCTTACAGTGGGAATTAAGTTTGGGAGGGACATTTAACCCAAGGCAGGGAGAGAGGGGTTTGGAGACAGCTTGTTGGGAGGAAGATCACACAAGGTTAACCTCTAAAGTGCCAGCTTTCCACAAATGCAACCAGACTGGGAATTTTAAGGGCTGGTAATGAATGCCAGCCCCAGGCAGCGTGTGTGCTGGGTCTCACACAGTGGTTTAGTAGCATTTCAAAGGCCCTTTTGACCCAGACAGTGTATTGGCTTGAGGTGAAATAACTCTTGAAACATTAGTCTGTGTCCTCTCCCCAACACCCATATTTCCTGACATTTGTCCGAGGAGACAGAGGAGACACTTTGCCTTGAGGAATTAGGGAATTAGGATAGATCTAGTGAGGATGCAAAGAAGGATGAAAGAACTTTTCCCCCTCTTTAACTTCCAAACTAATTTGGAGGATCCAAATGGAAGGCCAGGACTGGGTGGAGCAAACAGTTTAAGTCATAACCAAAACTAGAAAGAACCCAGCGGAAGAGACCCATCATCATCTGTCTCCCATATCCTTCCTTCTCCCAGACTGATGAGGGTCCCCTGGACTGGCAGAGGAGAGAGAAGAGATGGGGGGCCCAGGCCTTCGAGGAGTCAAGCCCCAAGACACGAGGACCAGACTTGGGGTGCTCTGGAAAGAGGAGGGAGGTCTTGCTGCAGAGGCAGTCAACCTCTGCTGGTGGCTGGTGCTAGGCACTGGGCCCCCAAATGCAGACCACTCCTCATCCTCTCAGCCTTTACCTCCCCACTCAGAGGAGGCTGAGAGCTGGTCTCAATAACAGGGGCTGAAAGCCCCCCATCACTTTTAGTCCACACACTGCCCAAGAAACACCCTGCATGGGATGCCCAACTTGGTGAGAAACAGGGATCACCAGAGGGGCAGTGGTGGTACTCGGGTGGTGCTGGACAGTGGGGGAACCCACCCGCATTATACTAGGTTAAACCTTATAAAATTGCCATTTTGTACATCGAAAGGGATAGAATATTGGCAACTTCAAATGATCCAATCTAATACATATTATTTAGTAGTGTACTTGGTACAGTCTCTTATACTTGCCCACCCTCCTCCGCTTCCTTCCTTTCCCCTTCCTTCCTTTCCCCTTCCTTCCTTTTTTCCTTGCTGGGGATACAAAGTTGCTAAAGACTCAGTTCCTGTCCTTAAGAAACTCACAGGATACTTGGAAAAAACAAACCGCAACCCCCTAATCATGATACAGTGTAATGAATGCCATAATGCGGGTTATCAAGTGCTGTAAGAGCACTAAGGAAGTCGCAACTAAGTTTGCTGGGACAATCAGAGAAGGCTTGTGAGAGGCAGGTGCAGGGAGGCACAGGGCTGGAAGCCAGAGAGAGGCTGGAAGCCTGGGCCGAGAGGGAGGTGCTGAGCTGAGCGTGGCTGGGCTGGTGCTTGGCAGGATGTGCAAGGGGCTCAGGCCAGATTAGTAGAGGATGAGGTGGGGATTGGGGGGAGGGGGAGATTGTCATGTGATCCTCACAATAATACAAGCATAAGCCGCTTAAGAATAGTGTCCAGGCTCCTGCTAGACACCTGGCATCACCATTTCATGGCCAAGTGACTTTGAGCAATTCACTCGGCTTTTCTGAACCTCAGTTTTCTTATCATAAAATGGGATTAACAATAATACCCATTTTATAGGTGGTGTTGCAAAGGTGAAATGAGATATTAAAGGGAAGGCACCTAATGAGCTTGATGAGTGTTAGCTACCATTGTTCTACAGACAAGGGAAATGCAGAGGCATTTTTAGAGGAACACACAACTAGAAATGGGAATGGGTTTCCTCCAAGTCCAGGTCTTTGCTTGGCTGTACCCTGCACATTTCACTGTGGCCTTTCCGAAGCTTGGTTGAGGGAGCTGAGGTCTTTTCCTGGCTCCTCTCGCTGACTCAGTGATGTGGGGTGTATGTATATGGCTCTTTCCTTCTCTGCGTCTTGGTTTCCTTTCTTGCCACCGGAATCTCCCCTTCTGCTCACTTGACTTTAAACGAACCCGAGTCAGTCCTCTCTCCTCTGAACCCTCCAGACCCCAGTGTCTGTCCCACCAGCGTGCTGCTGACACCCTTGCGTTTTCAACTGATGTTCAACATCAGAATTATTATTTGCCCCATGCATATATGGCCAATTTCTTTTCAAAATGCCTCTGTGCCATGGTCTTCTCAGCTGGATTCTAAATTCCATTTACGGGCACAGTTGTATGACCTAAGGGAAAGAAGCAATGAAATTAGAAAGCTTGGGGACAGATCCTAGCCCTGCCACTTACCAGCTAGAGGACCTTATCCCATAGTTGCCTCATCAATGAAAAGGCAGAAGGATGACCTATGGCAGGGTGGGGGGAGTCACCTGGTACTGTGAGCTGTCAGCCCCAAGGCAGGAGGGACCTGTTGCTAGGATCAGAAGCCAGAAGAATGGGGCAAGACCCTGTGAATTACAGGTTGGGGTCAAGGTCAGCTCTGGGCTGGCAGTGTCTTCCTCAGTGGTCCAAGGCAGGAGCCAGCCTCTACATCCACAGATGGTCAGGGACAGCTGTCAGGCCCTGCATGAGGACATGGCCTGGTGCTAAGGTATGTGGGCTGAATGTCACGGCTGCTTTGCTTCCCCTGAGAGGCCCAGGACCCCCCAGCCCCCCAAGGTTGGCTTTCTCTTGTCTTAGAGGTCTGGCCCTCTCACTAGCCAGCATCTGATGAATAAAATGATACCTTTTAACCAAGTGCTACGTCCTTGCATTGTCACATTCATATGTTACAGTGACTCTAGAAGCAGGAATGAGGGCAGTGTGAAATTTAAGAGGGCTGTGTCAGCTGCCTGCCATCACGCAGCATGGAGGTAGGGAGTGAATTCAGATCCCAAACAGCTGGCTCCCAAGGCTTGCTCTGAAGCACCCTGCAGAGAGTAGCCATGTCCCTTCTCTAAGAGTCCCAGGAGAGGCACCTCAGCAGGAGTCGCTCAGCCCCATTCAGAGCAAGGCCTGAAAATGCGCCAGGGCCAGAGCCTGGAGCTCCTCCTCCTCTGAGGATGGACTGGAACTGGGCCCGTCCTCTTTGGCCTTCCCAGGGACCCTCCGTCTGAGCTCCACACCTTCCAGATGGAGGGCTGTCCTAGTCCCCACAGTCCCAGCATGCAGCCTTGTGCCCACCCTCCTGCCAGCCACATCCCCGCCCCTTCTGGCAGATTCCTTACCCAGCAGCTGGACCCCAAGTCTGCAGGGAACTGTCAGGGAGAAGATAGGGGTCCAGCAGACACTGCCCCCAGGTGACAGATGGCGGCCCCACCTCCTCCTAGGGATACACTATCTCTATCAGGTGGTCCTGCTGAGGCGGGGGAGGGGGGCAGTGTCTGTCTCATCTGAAATCTGCCCACTCCCCCTCACTCCCACCTCAGCCCTCATCCTTCCACAATTTGTTCCTTTTAGGCTTCATTTGAGAAGCCTGGCAGCCCTAGAAGTGGAAACCCATCTATTACTTCAAGTGAAGCTGGGGTAGAGGCAGGATTTTGCACATTCTGATAAATTAGAACATCTTACATGTTGCAAAGGAAACTGCCTGAACTTTTCCAAAGGGTGAAGAACTGAGAGATAGGAAAGTTTCCTCAGAGCCTGAGTATATACAAACCTGTCAGTCTGGCTGGGAGGAACAGCATAGATTTGACAAATACTACAGCCGTTAAGGACATGGAATTTGATGCTAAACTGCCTGGGTGTGACTCCCACCTCGGTCTTCCTACCAGCCATGTAACTTTAGGCAAGGTACTTACCTTGTCTGTTATATTTGCAGTGATGATACCTTTCTTAACTGTTAAGAGGATTAAACAAATTAATATATGCAAAACCCTTGGAACAGGGCCTGCCATATAGTTAGCATTCTGTACATGTTAGGTATAATGTAAGCTGCTCAGGTCCCTCATAAAAATACGCTTTTATAGAATTTTATGGCATATGAAGCTCTTCCACTTCTGTCCCACGTTGTCTTATCTCCCTTAGAGTTGAGTCATTGAGTGGGAGGCAGGGCAAGTGGCTGCAGTGGGTCACACCCCCTCCTGCACGTGGGAGCCACGACGTGGAGTCTGTCTCTGCAGGGGCAGAGCTCTTCCTCCCTGCCTCCCTTGGGCTACTCCTGGCCAGCCAAGCAGCTAAGACTGCAGAGCCTGCTGAGCGCAGGGTCCACACCTCCTAGTTCTTTTCTGCATTTATTTAACAAGCTGATACTGAGCCTTCAGTCAGTGTTGGAAAGTGCTTAGTCCCAGGGGATAGCTGTGAACTCCTGCTTTGTGGAGCCTAGCTTCTGGCCATGGTAAAAATAAATAAGCAGCTACAACACGGTCACAACCCCTGCGGTGACAGGGGAAAAACGGTGTGCCAAATTTCTGGACCAAGCTACAGAGAGTATGTGGGTGTTCAGAGAAAGCTTTCTGCAGGAAGTAGCAGCAAAGCTGAGGTTTGAAGGAAGGGTCAGTCAGGTAGAGGGCTCAAGAAGTTTCCAGAGAGACTGCACACTCGAGCTCAGAGGCGAGAGCAGCTCCTTCTGGCAGCGGGAAGCAGGAGAGTGGGAGGGTAAGCAGGAGACTGTGGTAGGGCTACGTGTGGGAGAGGCAGGCGAGCCCAGGAAAGGGTTTTGCATGATGTTCTGAGGGCTTTGGGGTGCCAAAGAGTTTTAAGCAAGGGAATAAGGTGATAGGTTCTTCTTATTAGAAAGATCAGAGATGGGCTGGGAGGAAGAAAAGAGAGGAGGCTTGAGATGATAGGGGAAAGGATCAGGAAAGTGACTATGGGGAAAACGGGAGGGAGACAGGTGTGAGAAATACTGAGGAGGGCGGATCTATGGGGCAGGGTGGGAGGAGGAGGTGGGCGTCCAGGACAACACCCAGACGTGTGGTTTGGACAAGGAGTGTGCTTCTCTGCGATGAGCAGCACCAGAGGAGCTTTGGGGAGAGGATAAGAGGACACGTTTAGACAAGGTAAGCCATAGGCATAGTGGGACATACGTGTAGAGTTGTCCGGGAGGAGTAGGGTTCAGAGATCTGGAGTTGAGGAGAGATTTGGACTAGAAATATGGATTTGGGAATTATTGGAACATAGATGCAACTAAGATGTGAGCGGATGAGACCACCCTGGGAGTGTTACTGAGTGAGAAGAAAAAATCAAGGAGACAGAACCTACCTAAGAGGTAGATGGGCCAAGGGAGGACACACAAGGAGCTGCAAGTTGGAGCACCTGAGAGGCAGGAGGAAATTCAGGAGACTGGAGACTTGGGGGGACATTTCAGGAAGCGGGGAGCAGCAGATCGTATTTAATGCTGCCTTGAAATCAAGTAATGTAAGGATTTAAAAGGGTCCACTGAAGTAGCAACAAGATTGTCAGTTGGTGAGTGTGGTTTCAGAGAAGGAGTGGGGCAGGAGGCAGAAACGTAGACAAGGAGACCACCCAGGTAAGACGTTTCATCCTTAGTGATGGAAAGAGGTAGGTAGGTAGGTAGGTAGGTAGGTAGGTAGGTAGATGGATGGATGGGTGGATGGAAGATGGATGGGTGGGTGGGTGAGCTGCTGCGTAGGTGAGTGGGTGTGATGGACGGATAGATAGATATAGCGTGGCTGCGTGGTCATGTTGTTAAGATGGAAGCCCCTAGAATGTTTTATACACAGAAGGAGCCAGTAGAGGCAGGGAGAGGGGATCCTGGCTGGGGTAGAGTCTGAGTAGCTGGCCAGGGGAGAGCCTGGCTTCCACTGAGTCCGGAGGGGTGCAGGAGAGGGAGAGAGCAGAGGTGGGTAAGTTCAGCAGTGTCAGAGCAGGAGCTCAGGGAGGGACCTTCTGGAGGCTTCTATTTCTCTGCAGAGGAGGGAAAGAGGCAAGCTACTGGTGTTGGGGTCTGAGGAGAGAGCAGAGCAGCAGCAGCCTCACTGACCACGGACCAGGAAGCTTTGGGCTCAGCTGAGGCTGGAGACTGGGTGTACAGTGCACCAAGGGTATGACTGTCCCTGCTCTGTGCGACTTGCAGCCTGGGCAGGCCCCAGAAGCCAAGAAGCCTGCTGGGGGGTTGCCAGGAGTCTGCATGAGGAGGCCACATGGTTAACAGCACCTGCCACAGAGGGGTGCTTGGCACATGCTTACTGAAGGACAGTCCAGTGAGGGGGGCGGGGCACCGTGGGGACTCAGAGGGCCCGGGAGACCCTAACTTTGCCTCTCCCGAGCTGTGCCCCATTGGCATGTCGTGTCCCCTCTCTGCGCCTGCATTTCCTCATCATTAACATGGAATCCACACCTACCTCACAAGGTTGTGGCGAGAATAAAGTGGATATCATATGTGAGAGTGCTTAGTATGTACCATGTATAAGACCCCCAGCATGAGATCACGTATGCAGCTGGCACACTGGAGGCACTTGGCAAACAGTAGCCACTGTTACTCATCATTACTTGGTATGGATGAGGGGCGCCTTATAGACTGCAGATCTTTGATATCCAAGGCCATAAACAGGGCTCTGCGGGCCTGTGTTGGCAGTGGACTCTGGCCAGTGAGACACGGTCACAGCTTCAAAAAAGGTTGGCCATGGTGTGACCTGGGCATGGAACTACTGCTTCTAAGGCCACCAGACCTTCCTAGGACCTGGCCATGAACTTCCAGGAAAACCACACTTTCCACAAAAGGTCCTTGCCTCATGTAGAATAAAAATCCAGGTGGCTCCTCTGTCTTTCTCCTAGGCCCAAGCTCCCAAGCCCACAGGGGATGGGGGCAGGGGTAGAGTGAGTGTAGAAAAGTGCAGAAAAGGAGACAATCAGAGGCCAGGTGCTGGTGTCACAGGCCTGGAGAATTTAATGCCCTGCTGGTGGGAGTGGCCTTCTGCCACACAGACACTGGCACCAACCAGGCCTTTTTGAATGACATTAGAAGCTCCATCCAATCATGTCTTTTGCTGGTGAGGGGAAGAGCCTGTCATCTACTTCCTCCTGACTGTCTGAGGTGGTTCCTGACCAACCGCACTCAGCCCATGCATGTAGCTGCTGGGAGGGAGGGAGGGAGGGAGGCCACCGTGGTGGGCTGACCCTTCTTCGCTCCAGCAATCTCCCTCCCTGTGGTCATGCTGGCTCTAAGCCCATGCTGATACTGTGTGGGCTTCACAGTCTGGGAGGAATAAGGGTCTCCTGAGAGCCCTGATGCTGGTCCCGACTGCCCAGGGAAGACCCGTGGCTCAGACATCCCAGGGCACTGGCCACGCCCTCTGGGGACTCTCGTCCTTTCAGTAGCTCTGTTGCTGCAACTTCCACTTCCTCTGGTTCCATGTGGCAGGCATCTGCCAGGGCATGGCCTGTTGCCATGATGAAGCCAGCATCCGCTGCCAAGGTGTCCAGGCCCCCTCGAACCAGAGCCTGCGGGAGGAGAGGAGGAGGGGAGGGTCTTCCTGGGGAGCCGCCTTTGGGAGGCCCTGCCTCTGTTGGCCACACCAAGCTATCATGGGGCCACCGCTCAATGCAGCCCGTTGCTCTGTCCCAGCCCCTGCCTCACCTCTCGGATCAGCTGGGCTGTAGCTGGAGCTGCGCCCCTGGGAGCACTGTCCCCGGTGCTCCTGTCGTGGGTTGTTTGCTCATGCAGAGACCCTGGTGTGGAGCTGTTTCCCTCAGGCACAGGAGGCCCTGCCTTGGGGTGCTGTTCCAAATGAACAAAAGCAAAGACCCCAACAAGGATGCTGAAGCCCATGGATCCAGCCAAATCCCAGCTTACCCAAAGGAGCCTCAGCCAAAACCCACAGAAAGGGGAGAACCCCCAAGCCCTTCCCCTTGCTGTGGCCCCACTCCAAGCATCAGGCCAGGCAGGGTCTCTGGGTGGAGTTTCCTCCCAGGCCTCTGCCCCTGTTACCTGGCAGGGGGCAGGAGGTGCCTGGCCTCCAGGCACCACCCTCTGGGTCGGCTGTCCCTCCACCTTTTGCACACATGGGTTGCTGTGGGCTCCTGTGAGCAAAATGGGGCAAGGTCAAGAGGGGCTGCTGACTCCTGGCAGGCACCCCTCATTGACAGAGCCTCACGTGGCTGGCCGGCCACACTCGGGGCTATGGAAGGTGTCTTAGAATGTGGACACCTGATGGAGCCCAGCCAACTCCAGGCCAGGCAGAGCTGCCCCGACTCTACTTGTCATGGTCTCTGTCCTTGTGGGTTTGGGAGAGGGGATCCGAGCCAGAGTGTCTGGCCAGGCTGCTCCTCAGTGTGTTCCTGTGTATGTGCATGTGAAAGTACGTGTGTTGGGGAGCAGAAAAGTGTCTTATGACTATCGAACCCCAGCATCCTTGGGGCTCCTACTGTCACACAGTGATCTGGGACCTACTGGGAGACTGCAAGTCATCTGTTGAAGGGCCCCAGAGCCTCTCAGGTGTCAGTTTGTCCAGGGGATGCCCTCTGGGGCCTTCTGGAGCAGAAAAGAAGGGACTCCCGTGCTGGGGCTGACATGGGGGGCAGGGGTGAGCTTCCTGACAGGTCTGTGGAGGGCTCTTCAGGGCTTTTTCCCTCCCACCTCACTCAGCCATCTAGATGGTGCCTTCCTCTTCTGCCTGGCTGAGGAGCTGGCCCTGAGAGCTGTCCCATTTCTGGGCCCAGTTGGTTCCCATTGCAGCAGGCTCCCAAGCCAGCCCTCCCAGCCAGGTTCCCAGACTGTCAAGAAAGAGTGGGGCTCTGGGAGAAGGCTTCTCCCTCTGAGAGAAGACGCGGCTTCTCAGGAGCACAGAATGGACTGACCCAGGGTCCCGTGAGGTTGGCTGAGGACTCCTCCTCTGGCAGCATGTGTCTCCGTCTCTCCTGGGAACTCCTTTTCATAGTGGACACTGAAACAGAAGCAAGGCCGGGTGAGCCAGAGCAGGCTGCTCGTTCTCCTTCTATCCCTGCCCCAAACATCCTTCTCCCTCAGGGTCTGGACCCATCACAGTGCAGTGGCCTTTACTCCAGGGCTGCCACCCCCACCACGCTGCTCCAGCCAGCCCTGACTCTAAGGGAAATAATCCAAATGCATTTGGTCACAGTCCTGTCACATGGCACATCTCCCAACTGGACTATAACACCCTTGAGGGTGGGGCCCAGTGCTCTTTCCTCTTGTATTTCCATGACACCTTGCACCAGGGAGACCTAAAGGCACATGCACCCTTCAAGGCTGTGGGCTGAATTCAAGGGGTCTCTCTGATTTGAGGGGGTGCAGGCAGCCCTGGCCATGGGGAACAGCTGATTACCTGGCTTCTGCCCTGTGCTGCCCGTTCCTGAGGCCTGGCACTTGGCCTTTCCAGGTCAAAGAGACCTCCAATCAACCAGCTTCCTATCTAGAAGCTCTGCGTGGAGCCCAGCCCCTAGGTTATGAATGCTGCGGAGCTCTCCCCTTATCCTGCTATTTTTCATGAAACTTATGTAATCACAGATCATATTTAGTCTACAGCCCGGGGCTGGTGAGATGCTCTCCTGGGAACCCAAATCCAGTGATTGAACCTTATTGTCCACAGTTTTCTGTGGTATGTGCCACCAGTGGAGGGCCTCTCCTTGTAACCTGCAGTATGCTTGATACACTCAGCTCCTAGACCTGCTGTGGATGACGGAATAAAAGAACCACTCTGCACTGGGGCCGGTGCTGACATGAGGCTGCCCCCTACTGGCCGCGGGAATCTCTGCAGTCCAGGCCTGCCTCTTTCATTAAGGTACAGGATGGATCCCAAAGGGCACAAAGACAGGCAAGGACACCCTAAAAATGTTCGGGTGCCCCCTTCCAAGCCAGCCTGGAACCTGTTAACTTTGCCCGACCAGTTCTATCCCAGCACACCTACACCCAGGGCTGGCAGGTGCCGCCTCTACCTGGAAAACATCTGGCTGTTGCTATGGTTGCTGTCACCATAGGCAACGTTGGCATTGGCATTGTTGGTATTGGCACGAGCAAGAGGGTTGGTTCCTGGATCTTGAGGGAAGTCCTCCAAGAAGACAGGCGACTCCAGCTCCTCCATCTCTATCTCAGCAAACTGGAGGGGTCTCTGGTTGGCCATGATGGGGGGCAGGGAGTTGGTCCTTTCCAGGAAGTTGTCCACCTGGCCAAACAGGCCTCCGGTTCTCTAGGGGCAATGAGGAGAGTGGAAGGGCTGAGAGCAGTGTCTGGGGATGAGGGCAGAGGGTGTGCTTGGGGCTGTCACCCTGGGGCGATGGTACTAGAAACAAGTGATGGTGTTGGAAGACAAATCCTATGAGGCCAGAGGAGAATGGACTGAGTGGTGAGACCAGAAAGAGAAAAGTCCCCATCCTCAGAAAGTTCTCGATTTGATGGGGTAGACACTACATACCTAAGGAACCATACAGGAGACATGAACATGCGGACAGGGCAATGTGGAGTGGTGGAGAGAGCACTGAACTGGGCGTCTACAGAACCAGGTTCTCGTCCTCCCTCTGGAACTAACTAAGTGATATTGGACACTTCACATCATCTCTGTGGGCCCCCACTTCCCTATGAACAACCCCAAAAGAGTTTGTCTCAGTGGTCATGAGGGACCTCCCATCTCTGCAGTGTCACATGAAACACCAGACAGAGCTAAGGATCGAGGACTGGTGCAACCGGAGGCACATGGAGCATTTGGTAGCGAGGGTCTCCAGGAGATGGCACGTTGACCAGGGCTTGAGGTGAGTGGAAGTGAGCGGTGAGGCTTGGCAGGTGAAGGTGGGAAAGGCATGTTACATTTGACAGCTTGAGTAGGTGGGCTCATTGACTCTGAGTCCCTAAAGAGGTGGAGGTGAGGCGGAGAGGGGGGTCTTCGACTCCCGTTTCCTGTGGGTTCCCGGCCCTCCTCCCTGTGGGACTTTGCTGCTCGCTGCATTTAGGCCACTAGGGCTGGCAATGGCCTGCCCTCACCCGGAATATTCCCTCTTCCATCGCAGCCTCCACCATGGCTCTCTCCAGCTCCTCCTCAGCTGTCAGGTCTCCTGAGATGGTGCGGTGGATCTCGGGGGCTGCCTCCTCCTCGATGGTTCGCAGTCCAGCCTGGAAAAGTGACCCAGTGACCCCTCCAGTCCAAGAGAGGAGATCAGAGCAGCCTCCCACAGCCCCACTCATTTCTGATCCCTGCACCCAGTGCTCTCCTGAAGCCCCAGCTCGGGGCCTGCTCTCCTTCCCGGCTCGTTCAATGTCGCAAGGCTCTGGGGGCCACCAGCTCCTGCTCCAGCCTCTGGGATAGCCCACACCCTAATTGTTAGCAAGGAGTCTTCTCTCGACCCCATGGGTGGGGATTTCATACCCTCCCCAGGCCTCTAGGTTGAGAATTCTTTTCACTCAGATCAATCTTCTAGACGATCATGATCTCATTTGGTTGCACATGCCATTAATACATTTCTTTGACGTGACCAAAGTCCATATGGGACAAATCAAAATTGGTGTCACCTGATAGCTTGCAATGAGAACTATCCAAGATGCATATCCTACATCTAGCATGGGGAAACATCAGACAAATTGAACTGAGGGAAATCTTGGCCTGTAGTCTTCAAAAGTGTTAAGGAAAGAGAACTTCCAAATGGGAGAGACGAGAGATATAGCAATTAAATGCAATGTGTGATTCTGGATTGGATCTTTTTGCTATAAAGGACATTACTGAGAGGACTGGTGAAACTTAAATGGGGTCTGAGGATAAGATGGTAGCAACGTATCCATGTGCATTTCCTGATTTTGATGGTTGTACTTGTATTGTGGTTATAGAGGAGAATTATGTAGAATACCCTTGTTGGCAGGAAATGCACATTAAAGTGTCTGGGATGATGGAATATCAGGTTGAAGTTACCTTCCAATGGTTCAGGGAAAAAAAGTCTATTGCGTATACTTGCAACTTTTTAAAGTATGTGATTGCTTTGAAATAAAAGTTTCAATATAAAATTGAAATAAATTTTTGAGCACAGAGCCCAAATGCGAGTATCTTTTTAAATTTATAAATTATGTGCATTACAATGAACACAAAAAATAGAAACAAAAACCAAATGAGATTTTTAAAAAAAACAGTTCTAAAGTTTTATTTTCATACCCAGTGGAACATTTTTAGCGGCCTCTGGGGGATTTGCTTTCTTTGGAGATGACTGCTCTTATCTAACTTGTCTCTCCTTTGAATAAATCCTGTTTCTTTTCTTTTCTTTTTTGGTCCTATAATGCAGAGATGAAGAGCTCCTGGTTCTTCTCTTGAGGTTGACACATCTTCCGTCGTGGACCCTCCAGAACTGTCATCTCATTTCCTCACACCTGGCTCCTTTCTTCCCTTTGTGCCACTATAACTGATCCCTCAAGGACATGGAAAGGGAACTGGGGTCTGGAGACCTGGATCAGTAAGATCTTACCTGGGTTGGGCTTACCTGGATCTGTACAATGTCCTTCTTGGGCCGATACCCATAATATTCCTCCTGACGCTTCATGAACTTCCGGAAGTGTTCCTGGATGAGGAATGTGGCATAGAACTTCCCCACTGTCACCTCGTCATCTGCAGAGGAACAAACAAGGGATACCCTGAAGGTTGGTGGGAATCCGACTGGATTCAGAGTGGGAACCAGGTGCATCCAGGCCTGGGCACCCAGACTGCCCCTGTCCTGCTGACTTGGTCAATGGGCACCTTCCACCCTGAGGCTGGCAGCTGTCCTGCAGGGTGCCTATGGGGTCTACCCGAGGTATTTATGGAGGGTCTGGGCCAGTCTCAGGTTCCCCTGCAGCTTCTCGGGGAAGCGCCTTGCCCTCTCTCTTTGCTGCTTCTAGGCTCTGGTCTCCCACAGCCGCACTCACCTCCTATGGGAGGAATGACCTGGTCCAGAAGCTTCATGCTGGTTCTCTTCCAAATCTTCTTGATGATGGCTCTCAGCTCCTCGTTGGCCTGCTCAAAGTTACCTGGGGCAAGGGACAGGCAGGAGTGGCCTCAAAGTCCTCCAAGCCAAGCCAGTTGCACTCAACAAGGCCACCCAGCACTTTCCAAACCTCTCGGAGAGCCAGTCACTCACTCAGCAGACATTGGCTGAGTTTTCTTTTGTGGTAGCTGCTGATCTGGGCACTCACTGGCAATGGGGTAAGGATGTCTCTGCCCCGCTGAGGCAGCCAACTCTTGGGCCATGTACTTACTCCTCACAAGCCTTGGCTTCCGGTGCTGAGAGCAGCTGACTTTGAAGGCTGTCATCTGCTCTCCTCGCCAAAACCTTCAATTCCCCACTGTCCCGAATGCCCCCAGGCAGCCTTCCTGCTGCTGTAACATGCTCCTCCCTGACTCCTGGCCTTCCTCCTCTTGCCTCCCCAAGGAAACCTACCTTGTGGCTGTCACAGACACCTACAATGGTACTGATGCAGGAATGGCCCTGATGCAGCCAGAGCCCCGTGCAAGGGCTCAGGAGCAGCACAGAGACCACCCTGACTCCTTCCCCCCGCTCCTGCCCTATCTGCCTTTCCAGTAGGTGAGGACCTGCAGGTTTAGTGGGGGAGGGTGTGGACTCCCCTCAGCCTGCCCAGTGCGACCTGAGCGCCTCTTCTGCTGCCCAGAGCCGAGCCTCGATGGCGCCCCCACCCTGCACTAGCACCGGCACTTCTCTGGCCCACAGACATAGCTGAGGAATGTGGGAGCAGATCCTCAGTGACCGTTGCCCTGCCAAGAGTTCTCAGGCTCCCTCTGAGCCCTGAGGGACGTGTGGACTTTATGGCCATGGTCTGGGGACCTCCCTCTGCTTCTCTCCACAACTCTTGAATCCAACCTTGAGCTCTGAGAATCTGGCAGAATCCACCAGAAAACACCCTGTGAGAGAAGGGAGGGGGCCACTCGCTGGAGGTCCTCACCTTCTGTCTTGATCTTGAGTGCTGTGCGGACCAGGGCGAAGAGTGTGGCGTTGAAGGTGACTGTGCCGTCGCTGTTCAGGGGCATGTTCATGCCCACCAGCCGCTGTGCAGGGAGAGGCAGTGGCTTGCTGCTGAGCTGGGACCAGGCCAAGCTTGGCAGATCATCCTCACCCGGTCTGTGGGCCGGGAGGGGATGGAATATGAGGGCTGGGGGTGCAGGCTTCATGAGCAGATGGAATGATGAGTTGGGAGACATTGTCAAGACTTTAGGTCCTCAGGGATGGACCTGGAGACCCAAGAGATCCCTTCTCTAAAATGTCTCATCCCATCAGGCCGTCACCATCTTCCCTGCCATGGCCCCTGATGGAGTTTGGATGTGTTGTCCCTGCCAAAACTCATGTGGAAATTTGATCCCCAACGTGGCAGTGTTGGAAACTGATTGAGTCATGGGAGTGGATCCCTCATGAATGGATTAATGCTCTCCCTGGGGGAGGGGGGATTAATGAGTGAGTTCTTGCTCTATTAGTTCCCGTGAGAGCTTGTTTTTTTTTTTTTTCTTTTTTTCCTTTTTGTCTTTTTTCGTGTCCGGCAACGGATCGCAACCCTCAGTGTCGCGCCCGTACTGGACGGGGACCGGCAATGGGATCGCAAACCTCGGTGCTATCCCTCAAGGACATGGAAAGGGAACTGGGGTCTGGAGACCTGGATCAGTAAGATCTTACCTGGGTTGGGCTTACCTGGATCTGTACAATGTCCTTCTTGGGCCGATACCCATAATATTCCTCCTGACGCTTCATGAACTTCCGGAAGTGTTCCTGGATGAGGAATGTGGCATAGAACTTCCCCACTGTCACCTCGTCATCTGCAGAGGAACAAACAAGGGATACCCTGAAGGTTGGTGTGCTCCCAAGCGGCGCACAGTAGCAGTGCGCCACCAGGCCAGCCCGAGAGCTGGTTGTTTAAAGGACCCTGGCACCTTCTCTCTCTCTCTCTCTCTCTCTCTCTCTTGCTTCCTCTCACCATGTGATCTGCTTGTACCCGCTGGCTACTGCCACTTTCCACCATGAGTAGAAGCAGCCTGAGGTCTGTGCCAGATGCAGCTGTCCAGAATCATAAGCCAAATAAACCTCTTTTCCTTATAAATTACCCAGTCTCAGGTATTTCTGTTATAGGAACACAAAACAGACTAATACAGCCCCTGAGCCTCTTCCTGTCCCAGGTTCACCCCTCCCTGGCAGCTCTGGTTACCTTACATGCCACCCGGTGCGGGCAGAACTTCCCAAAGCCCAGAGGGGGCTGGATTCTTCTCAGCAGGGTCACGACATCCAGGTGTTTGATTCTTCCCCTGCAGGAGGACATGCAGATTTGTACATGGGATGCCCCCACCCGGAACCTCCCCTCCTTCAGCCTCCCCCTGCCTCCACTCAGAGAATGGGCAAAGGGGAAGAAAGCCGGGAGAAAGGGGACATGTGCTTCTTTTCCAACCGTGTGTAGGAAGTGGGAGCCCAGCCCCCTTTTAAGAGAAGAGACAGCGTTTGGATTCATTGTTGCCCACCAGCAGAAATGGGCTCTTTCTGGGCAAATGGAGGTTCTCTTTTGGGGGGGCATTCCCTGGAATATGGGATCTCCAGGCCTGGAATCTGGATCTCATTTTCCACATGTCAAGGCCTTCCTTTGATTTTGGTCAAGCTGATAGGGGGCTCTTGGGCTGTATTAATAGTAGAGGATATGGATCAAGGGAGGTGGAAGCCAGCTTCCAGAGACTGGTCCAAAGCTGGAAACCACATTTTCAACGGGACCATGAACCCAAACAGGCATAAAGCTGGGCGACTAGGAAGGTCAGATGAAAAGATGACCAGGGTGAGAACAGCAGGTGTACCCTGCCTTGAGAACAATCGTTTTGGAAGGTCCTGTTAGCTTCGTCTTCTCTCTGATGGGCTGGCTGTGAAAAAGAGATTAAACATTCCCTGCCTGTCCCCAGAGGGCTGAGCTAGGACTCATGTGTTGCTGGTAGAGGCAAGTAGCTTTTCAAACCCCCGATGTAAGCATGTTACAGCATAGTTGCTAAAGGCGCCAGACAGACCTGTGTTGAATCTTGGAGCCATCTCTTACTAGCTGCATGACTCAGGGAAAATTACTTAACCTCTCCGAACCTCAGTTTCCTCATCTGGGAGACTGAGACGATCAGAAGACCCATGTCATAGGTTGTTGTAAGGATACATGTAGTGTTGAACACAGTGCCCAACACCTGGGAGATGCTCATTAAATATGAACTTATTACCTTTTTTAGCAAGAACATAAAAGGGGTTCCCAATGTGCATACAAATGCCCTGAGGACCAGGTTAATAGCAATGCAGATTCTGACTCAGTCAGCCTGGATGGGGCCTGCGACTTTGTGTTTTACTCATGCTCGGATGCTGCTGGTCATAGGACCACACTGGGGGTAGCCAGGGTCTAGGGCGCCTGGTGAGGTATTGAGTTTCCCATTCCTAGAAGTGTCCAAACAGAAGCTGTATGACCAATTCCCTATTCCCAATAAAGTCAAGGGGGTTTCCACCCTGAGAGGCTGTGGGGTCCCATCCAACCCCGAGAGACTGATTCCCTGATCTGGATCCTTGAATAAATGAAGAGAGAAGGAGAAGCCCACTCATACCTAACAAACTGGAGAGTGATCCCTACGGACACTCGGGCGGGGTCTAGGATGGAGGGTGAACAGTCTAGAGAGGGCCCAACGCAGAGCCTACAGACCGGACTCACTTAGCCTCTGGGTCATACTCTGCCCAGATGGCCTTGAACTCATCCAGGTGGTGAGGGCCCAGGATGGACCAGTCCCGCGTGAGGTAGTCAAAGTTGTCCATGATGACGGCCACAAAGAGGTTGATGATCTGCAAGAGGAGAACCAAAGGCTCCTAACATGGAAGGGCAGGTGACACAGGGAGCAGGTGGGGGAGCTGGGAGATGTCCACCAAGCATGGGGCCACGGCTTCTCGCGACCTGTGCCTTTCGTCCAGCCCTTCTGAATGACCCACGTTCCGCACACAAGCAACATTGTGTCGTGGCTCTGTGCTCCTGCACAGTCAGTGTTCTCTGCGGTGGTGCTGGGGCTCATTCTTTAAAACCCAACTTAAGCATCTCTTTGGAAGCTACTCCAATGTCAGCCTCCTGCCCCCACCCCAGAAAGATGCTCTCCCCTACTTGTGTCCCCCAGGACATGCCCTGTCACTGCTCTTGCTTTTTCTGTATATTTTGGGTGTCCCTTTGAATTGTGAGGTTTGCTTACACTTGACTCGTACCCAGTGAGGGCCCCTTCAGGGCCAGGACTGTGTCATATTCATGTTCCTGACCCCAGCACTGAGCCCAGGACCAGGCAACATCAGACACTCAAATAACTGTTTTGAGCAAATATAAGAGAGAGGAAAGACTGAAGGAATGAGGGCAATGGATGCTGCCGGCTCTCTGCCCTCCACGTGAGCAGTTGGCAACCTGCAGTCTCCACATGATCTGGTCTGTTTCTAACCCCAACGAGGACCTCCTATGGGACCCCATTTCCAGAGTCACAGCCTCCTCATAATGAGGCAACTCTCTCTTCCAAGGAATAGTTAGGGGTAAATAGCTGTCTAGGAAGCCCCATCTATTTAAGAAAGAGCCTCATTAAATTCCTTTTGATTACTAATTGCTAACAAAAAAATAATAAAAACTTTTGGCAAGCCCTTTGGAGCATGAAAAAGCACCCACAAAACAAAGCCACACCCAGGATGACAAAACAGGAACAGTCTGACCAGAACCTCCCGTGTCTCTGAGATGGGTCCCTGGAGAGGCAGAAGCTGGCCAGGAAGGGAAAGGCAGGTGCGCTCCGGCCTCAGCTCATCGAGGCCCTCCCCCGGCACCACAGGCCCCGCAGGCTTCTCACCAGGAAGGCGCAGAGCATGTAGAAGCTGATGAAGTAGTAGTAGGCGAAGCTGGTGCCGCACGTGTGCTCCTCGCCCGGGGCGTACTCCGACTCTGGGTCACACAACTTCCCGTAGCTGCAGGCCAGCAGGATCTCCTGCCATGCCTCACCCGTTGCACACCTGGAGGAGAGAGGCTGCTGTCGGCCTGTCCACTCTTCCCTGTCGGGAGCAGGGCGTGGACTGATGGGTGTGGGGCTGCAGCCCCAGGAGGAGGGAGGCCAGATTCCCAAGTTCACCGCATAGCACAGGGTGAGCTGGGCCTCGGTTTCCCCTCTGCACTGAAGCCCCTCTGCTCTATCCTCATTGAGTGCTACAAGCAGGGGTTGAACTACAGAAAAGGGGTTTCTTGGCTGGAGGGGCAAAATCAATCCATGATTCAGGTCACTGGAGGGGGAACAGCGAGAGAGAGCCTGTGCTGACCATGCCTCGGGAGGGGCACTCGACCTCTGTCTCCTGCTTCAGGGGTTGAGATTTGAGGAATATGCAGCACTCTACTCAGTGGAGGGGCCCAGTGCAAACATGACTAAAATCTCTAAGACAGGGACGGCAGAACATTAAACCAAGCAGAGGGCCCCTCTGAGTGCAGGTGGCACACCGTGAAGCCAGCCCTGCCTACAGTGCAGATTGAGCAGAGCCAAGGCGGGACTGGTCAGTGGCGTTGGGCAGTGGGGGTCTCGTGCCTGAAAAGCAGCAGCACAGCTTGTGGGAAGGTCTGGAAGTTGTTGTTCCGGTTTATTTGCGTGCCGTCCACCAGGGCGATCTTTCCAAACATCTGCAAATCACAAAGGGCTTTGGCTTCAGAACCTAGATAATAATGTCCCCTCAGCTCATCTCCCACTTCCTTCTCCTGTCTGACCTGCTCCCCACCTTCACGCCTACCTCCCCCACATCCTCTTCACTTCAGGCCACGTTGGACTGGAAGCCAAATAAATTGTGTTATTTTCTAGGTTGGATGAAGTTCTTCCCATCAAGCCAAAGAAATGTAGGAGGGTAGACCAGTTTTCCCAACTGCAGGCACAGAGCAGGGATTTAATGTGTGTGTGTATGGGGGTGCACGGAAGGGCTGTTAGGAGAGGCTGGACTGAGATGGGGCCTTGGAGACACGATCTGGTGTCTGCTGCCCATCTGAATGCTGGGGTTTCTCCTGGATTGCTTCCAGGCTTCTAACCCTGCAGCCATCTGGGGGTGAAATGCACATCTCCTTTCTCGGTCTGGCAGCTGACCCCCTGGGTTGCCAGGATGAAGGTGGCAGGGAGACTGAAGGGTCCAGCTGCATGCTGACTAGGCCTCCTCGGGGTCTAAGATGCCCCCTCTAACCCCGCCTGCCTCTCACCTGCATGCCGATGACAGCGTAGATGAAGAAGAGCATGACAATGAGTAGGGCCACATAGGGCAGGGCCTGTTGGGGGGGACTGAGTCAGTGCCATGGGCTCCCCCGCCCTGCCCTGCAGCCCTGCCTCACCCGAGCTCTCCCTGGGGTGGCTCCCTGGGCTGACACCATGTCCCTAGGGACCACTCCAGATAAGTGCAGTTTCCAGGTCCCTGTGCAGGCCCCTCCCGGCCCCGGTCTGTCGGGCAGGGGCACTGGCACCTGGAAGGACTTGATGAACGTCCACAGCAGGGTGCGCACGCCCTCTGCCCGGCTCAGCAGCTTGATCAGCCTCATGACCCGGAACAGGCGGAAGAAGGCGCTGGAGATGCGGGCGCTCTCGTCTGGGTCCTGCGGGGCGGCAGCCCCAGAGGTCAGTCTGGGGCGGCTCCTCAGAGGGGTCAGGGGCAGGGCGGGGCGGAGGCGCAGTGTGTGTGTTGGGGGATGTCCATGGCGGGGGGCAGTTCCAGCCCCACCTCATGGCCCCTGCTGTCCACTAGCTCGGGACGGTCCTTGGGCTCAGGGCTCTGGGCTGTTCTGCTGGGAGGAGGGGAGGAGGACACGGGGGCGGCAAGCGGTGTGGTGAGCCATGCTCGGGAGCAGCAGCAGGGGTCCGCCCTGGGGTGAGGCTGCACCAGGCCCACTGCCTGCCTTTCTGGGGCCTCCTGCTCCTCTCACTTTCTCCTCAAGCTGCCACCGAGCTGAAGACCCTGGTGGCCCTCTCGCAGTCTCTGCCTTAGTGCCCTCCCAGTGCAAAGGTTCCCAAAAGCTTGGCTGCTCTGTCACCATAAATTCGACGTGGACACTCCCCGTTCCTCCCGCCCTGCACACGGCAGTTCTAAGCCGGGCAAGCCTCTGCCCTTATGCCAGCCTCAGACTCAAGGACAACTCTGGAAGGGAAGAGTTCTCTCTGCCCCGCTTCCTGTGTCCCCAAAGGCCGGTGCCCAATGAAACGTCACTGAGGTCCCATGCCAGCAATCACAGTTCTTTTTGGACTGTGTTCCCATCTGCATAGAGGGTGCTGAGGAGAACCCTCGATCCACTCCCCAGGGCTCTGAGGAAGCCACTGTTTCCATGCACATTTGACTGCAGAGCCCCCACCCCCACCCTAACCCCAGCCCCTCAGAGGGCCTGCTGTGGGGAAGGGCGCCTGAGTGCTGGGTCCGCCCCATGCAATACACGCAGCCAGGCCTAAGCATGCAAGCTGCAGGGCAGAGAGCTGGCGGGCGTGCCGGGCAGGCTCATGCAGCCTGGAATTACAACGTTCCCGCAGCCTCCACCCAGGCAATACAGTCCCCCGCTGGAGGCCAGGAAAGTCTGTGGAGAAAAGAGACGAGAGGAGGGGAAGGAGAGGAGAGGGAGGAGGAGGGACACGTGGGAGGGAGGTGAAAAGACGTGTCAGAAAGGACAGACGCACAGAAGAGTTAACGAGAGAAAAAGACGGAGAGGCAGGGGCTGAAGACCCCAGTGGTTGTCAGTGAGGGGCGGGGGCGGGGCAGTGAGGAGGAAGCTCGGTGGGGACAGTGAGGCAAGAGGCTGGGGACGAGGGGACGAGAGGGGAGGGAAGACTGGACATAGGCCGCTCCCTTCTCCTCTCTGAGATGCATCTACAGGTGACAGGGGCTTGGGTTCTTTCTATGTGTCTGGGACATGTGATGCTGGGGACATCCCTGATGAGGGCACATTGGAAAATATCTGCCGGTCACTGTAAGTGGATTCACACCCCTATCACGCTGAGGCCAGGGTTGGGGCCCTTCTGGAAGTCCCATGTTCCAGGGACAAAGCTCCTCTCGGGGTGTCTGGTCCCCACAGCAGATGTTTCTCTGCTCCAGGACTGGGACTGGGCTCACGTCTCAGTGGTCAGGCTCCTAGAGGGCAGGAGGGTGGGCGTGTGGGAGCACATTTTCTCCTGTTTACTCCGTCATCCATGTGCAGCCAAGACCGACAACCAGTGTTCTCCACCTGTGCTGTCCAACATGGTAGCCCCCAGCCACGTGTGGCTATTCGAATTACAGTAAAAATTAAATAAAATGAGAAATTCACTTCCTCAGTACCACTAGCCACATTTTAAGTGACCGGTAGACACATGTGGCAAGTGGCTACTACATTGGACAGGGCAGAATATTGCTATCATTGCAGAAAGTTCTAACAGACATTACACCCTAAAGCTTTCCCTGGTTTGTGTGTCAGGAATATAAATTAATCTTAGCATAACTTCAAGCAAATGTTCCTGTAAGGGACATCTGCCACTTGTAAAAATCAGATAATGACTGATGACACCCTCCTGTCCTCTACCACCACAGAAACGTCATTAATTTATCCAGGCCTCCCCTACACAGGTTTCAACCGTTAAGAAATAAATATTTTTAATTTGGGCTGTTTCGAGTTCTCTCCTCCAGCTCTCAAACCATGGGGCCCCTTGGGATGCTATTTTCCCAGCAAAAACTGAGTGTGGATGGAAATATGCAACACACACACACACAGACACACACACACACATACACATGCACACACACACATGCACACACAGACACACACACACATGCACACACACGCGCACACACACATGCACACACACACGCACACACACATGCACACACAGACACACACACGTGCACGCACGCACACAGACACACACACACACATACACATGCACACACACACATGCACACACAGACACACACACACATGCACACACACGCGCACACACACATGCACACACACACGCACACACACATGCACACACACAGACACACACACGTGCACGCACGCACACAGACACACACACACATGCACACACACAGACACACACAGACACACACATGCACACACACAGAGACACACACACACATGCACACACACAGACACACACATGCACACACACACGAACACACACACACGCACACACACACACATGAACACACACACACACGCACACTCTCTTGGAAGTTTTCGCACACACACATGCACACACAGACACACACACGTGCACGCACGCACACAGACACACACACACATGCACACACACACAGACACACACAGACACACACATGCACACACACAGAGACACACACACACACATGCACACACACAGACACACACATGCACACACACACGAACACACACACATGCACACACACACACACATGCACACACATGCACACACACGCACACACACACACATGAACACACACACACACGCACACTCTCTTGGAAGTTTTGCCCAGAGCCTACCCGCCCCTTGTCAGCCCCGCCTCCTCAGGGGATCTGAGCAGATGGAGTTCTGTCTGTCACTGTCATGTGCGTGGGGTGGGGGTGGGGTGAACACGGTTCCCAGCCTGGGCCCTCCGCTAGCTAGCACACCAGACAGCCAGTGTGACAGCCAAGTCCCCAGAAGTTGCTGCTCCCTGCCAGGGCTCAGCCTTCGGGAGCCTCAGCTGAGGGCTCACAGACTCCAGAATTTTCCCCAGCTGCTTCCCTCAGCCCCTCCCCCTCTCAGGCATCTCCAGTGCTGATTCTTCTGCCCCACCCCACCCCCCACTCACCATAAGGTTCACCCATGGGCTGGCACAGCCTGGAGGGCTTTTTGTTAAGCAGCGGGAAGTTCAGAAGGAAGGCCTGCCCATGCACGAGCCCGCTGGTTTTGGGGCTAGTCCCCTACTAACAACCCCCCTTGGGTAGTATCCCACCATGGCCATGATTAGGGGGGCACAGAAAGATGAATGCCCTTCTCTCCCCACCCCCCACCTCCCACCCCTCCAGCCCCAGGATGCTGTTCAGCACTGCTCAGCTTTTGAAATCAAAAGCTGTCTTTTGATTTCAGCCTTTGCTTCTTGGGTCCCCTCCATCCAGTCTCCTGCTCCCCCTTCTCACTCTGCAGCCATCCTCAGCTTCAGATCCTCAGCAAGGCCACAGCCCTGGAGGATCCGACCTCTGAGATCTTGAACATGGACTTCTCTGGCTGAAACCTCCTCCCTGCCTCCTTCTCTCCCCCTTGAAACACAGATCCTGCTGCCGTTTCTCATCCCACCTCCAGGGCCTCCTGCCCTCCACACACAGTCTCTCGGTTCAGCTGCTGGGACATTTGCCTTCCCGTCAGCTCAGCCTTCAGAGCAGATCCAGAAGCTGACCACTTCTCACCGCACAGCCAGCAGCCCAGCACCACCACTCCCATGTGGATTATGCAGTAGCCTCCTGACTGCTCTTCCCACGTTGACCCCGTGTCCCTACAGCTGTTCTCAACACAGGTCTCTGGGTCCTGGATAACCTGACCCCTGCCTTCTCTCTCTGACCTTATCTTCACCACTCTCCACTCCAGCTCCTACAGCAGGGCCTTTGCACAGGCTCTCCTTCCCTGCAACACTGTGTCCTCATCCTGCAGGGCTCCCCCATCACGCTACTCAGTTCTCTGCTCCAGTGGCATCTTGACACCACCCTCCCGTTCCCTTCCACTCTTAAGTCCTTAACCTCCTTTTTATTTCCTTTTTCTTTATCACACATATTTGCCACACCTGTCATGTTATGGATTGATCTATTTTTTTTTTTTTTTTCTGTTTCCCCCACAATTTTGTTCCCTGCTGTATCTCTAGCACTAAGAACCACACCAGGCACATCAGAGGGACTCAGTAAGTGTTTGCAGGATCAATGAATGGCTGACTCCCTAACTGGGCCCCTCGTTTTTAGTCATTCTCACCGCTGACCCTCATCTCCAGATGAACTTCTTAGAATAGGGCTCTGATCCTTCCACCACCCTGTTCAAAGTCCTGCCGTGACTTCCACCGCCTGAACACAGTTCCACCCCCCACCTGCCGCAGCCCACTTACCTCTCCAGCCTCGGCCCCCGTCCCTCGTCTGTGTGTTCCTATGCTTCTGCTATGCGGGACCCCTCGGCACGCCTGGCCCTTCCTCGTGTCTCCCACCCCGTGCCTCTCCTCCAGCAGCCCTGCCTGTGGCCCTTGCTCTCCTCTCCCCGTCTAATCACCGCCCCCCTTTCAGGCGGATTGTGCTGCCTCCATGAAGCCTTGCCTGCCCACCCCACCCCCAGACGGCGTCTCCTCTCCACTACAGCTCTTGGGTTAGGTGCACTCGTGACGTCAACCTGCTCTCTGAGGTCTCCCTCTGCTCTGCAGGGTCGTAGCTCCTTGAGGCCAGAAGCCACGACTTGTCGTTTCTACCCTCGTCACCCCTGGGGTGCCACGCTGCACCCGCCGTGGGTACACCCCAAGTATCTGTGGACTGAACAAGTGCTTTTGGCCCCACCCCAGTGGTGGCTCTGTTCGCCTGATACTCACGTCGATCTCGCTGAGGATGACGTCAATGATGCTGCCGATGACAATCAGGAAGTCGAACACATTCCAGGGGTCTCCAAAATAGCCCTGGGAAGGAAAGAGATGGGTGAGCAGGGGGTGAGCCTGGGGAGGAAGGAGCCCTGGCAGCCGGCAGAGGCCAGGGGTCCTGCCCGAGGTAACATGGATATGCTGGGTCGGGCCAAGTGGGGTGCCCCCGGCTCCACGACCCACCGGTGCTCCAGCGGGCCCACCCACTCTGATACCCCTCTCAGCTAGGCTCTTCATTTCCTTCCTCCAGAACATAAAGTGGTAGGAGGGGAGAAGGAGAGATGTTGGGAACTTAGGATTTGGTGTCTGGTCCAGATGGGGAACTCTTTCATCCCCTGAACCCCACTTAAAGTCCTGCTTGGGCTTGAGATTGCAGAATTGACAGGGAGTGGCTGGGCTGGGAACTGTGAATGTGGACTTGGGAACAAAAGATACAGGGCAAGATACTCCCCCTGGCCTTGGGCCCATTTCTCAGAAGCTTAGGGAAGGCAGGGTAGTCAGACAGGCTCAAAGAAGGGGGCATGGAAGAGGCGCCCAGCATCTGCTCTGTCATCGGTCAATTCTGGTTTCACCTGCCCTGTACCTGAAGGTGGACGTGGGCAAAGGGGTGAGCAGGGTGGGAGCAGAAGTGCTGGAAAGAGGGGACTTTGGTAGAATGAGGGGGTGTGGGAGGATGTTCCTCCAGGCTGCGACTGCTCATCTGGCCCTGGAGCCCCAGCACTCACCCTGGCCTTGAATGCCATGAGCTTGAGGACCATCTCCAGGGTGAAGATGATGGTGAAGGCCACGTTGAGGATGTCTGAGATGTGGTTCATCTCCTCTGACTGGTTGTAGTGCTGCGGAGGGGACATGGGAGAGGTGGGTCGGCCAGACCTGCCCATCTTGCAGAGTTTGCATTCCCAAAGCTCCCTCCTCTTCCTGGGTGGCCCCCAACCCTTCCTTGGGCCCCCTGCCCACCTGGTTTTAGATCAGAAAACTAGGAGCCTACTTTGGCACTCCTGTGAATTCCACCCCCCTTCACCACCCCCACAGCAGAGGTAATGAGAGGCGGGGAGGGGTGCTCCAGTTCCACGTCCCACTGAGTGGGTTTATTTACCCACAGGGCTGCAAGGCCATTTTATGAATGTATCTGTTCTGGGATGACCAGCATGGGAGGTCCCCCAGGCAGGGCTCTGTGACAGATTCCATCCAGTCATTTGGGCACAGGTTCCACAGTTGATCTTATCACTGGCTGCTTGTAGGAAACTGAGCTCACCACGTTTACTGTATCTGCACGCTGCTCCCAACGATGGTGAGGCAGTTAAAAGCAATAACCTTTGCCCCTTGGCCCATCACTACAACTCTCCTTAAATCCATTTCCTTAGAAAATTTCCCAGGAATCTCTTGCCTTATTAAAGAAAGTTGATGAAATCCCAGCTTTTCTACAAAACCTTCCCAGGTAGTTCAGGAGGCTCTGATGGCTGCCCCACCCTACCCTGTCTTGGCAGGACTGCCCAATTCTGCTTCCTGACTTGACCTCAAACACAAGTTATTGCTCATGATCTTCTGTGAGATCTGGGCCTACTGGCTCAGGGATTCTCTTTCCATATCTTGTGACCTGGCAATGTGTGGTCTCATTGTTGGGTATGGCTTGGGCTCCTAGGGGCAGGCAGCCTAGCTGTGCAGTTCAATTTATATAGGGCTTAAGGGTTCAGACACTCAATTAAGGCTTGATGACGGTGCTGCTGATTATGGTATTGTCTATAAAGGTGCTCAACTCCTAAGAGAGACACTCGTTCTAAACCCATTTTTCTTGGGACCAGAGCCAAGATTCCAACCAACTGAACCATCCAGATTGTGCTGCTGATTATGGTATTGTCTATAAAGGTGCTCAACTCCTAAGAGAGACACTTGTTCTAAACCCATTTTTCTTGGGACCAGAGCCAAGATTCCAACCAACTGAACCATCCAGATTTGCAACAGCAAAAAAAAAAAAAAAAAAACAGAGAAAGCACTTTCTACTTCCTATACTCCCTCTTCTTCTGCAGTAGCCACCTCCTGTTTGCAGAATTACTACACTATTCACATGCTTGAATTATCTCCTTAATAAACCATAAGTGCATGGTGACAAGGCCTGGGTCCAGTTCACTTCCATGTCCTGTGCACAGGAAATGTCTACTGGGGGGAACCAGAGAAGCCTGCCCTACTCAGGGCCCAGGCCCCTGTCTGATCAGACACTCATCTCCTGGGGGCACCCTTACCTGCATGCCCAGGCAGATGGTGTTGAGCATGATGAGGGCAAACATCAGGTATTCGAAGTAGGAGGAGGTGACAACATACCACACCTGATACTGGTATGGGTTTTTGGGGATGTAGCATCTCAGTGGCCGGGCCTTCAGGGCGTACTGCACACACTGGCGCTGAGATGCAACACAATGGGGCAGGTCACACCAAGAGGCCCCTTCTCCCTCCATGCCCACACCCACAGGCATGAGGGAGGCCTGTGGCCAGGAGCTTGTGGCTGAGGGACTCTGTGGACTATTTAAGGGAAGAATCCCATTGAGCCCTTGGGTCCACCTTGACTTATCACAGCCCCCTCCCACCGTGGTCTAGACTAGCCCAGGGGCTCTGGAGGGCTTCCTTTCTCTGGGCATCATGGGGGTTCCATGAGACGACCCCTCACTCCGCCAACTTGAATTGCTTCAGGTGGGGATGTGGGGGGATGCATGGCGGCAGGGCTGGGCATCAAGGTTGGGGGGTCACCCGGGGGTCCTCTTCCCTGGCCAGACTCCAGGGCTCAGGCCGGCAGAAGGCCTGCTGGGGCTCTGCCCTCCATCTCCAGCAGGCAGCCCAGGCACCTGGTTTTTGTCCAGCTCACAATTCTTGTACTCCGTCTCTCCCTGCTCCTGGAAGGTGACGATGACGAAGCCCACAAAGATGTTCATCATGAAGAAGGCGATGAGGATAATGTAGATGATGAAGAAGATGGCCATCTCCACTCGGTTGTTGTAGACGGGGCCCATGTCCTCCTTGTGTGAGTCTATGGCCCTGTACAGTAGCCTTAGGGTGGGCAGAGCAGAGACAACGGCAAGGCTGGGGCGAGGAGGCAGAGAGCCAGGCCAGGAAGCGGGCGCTTTATCCCCCTGGCTACAGGGAGCCAAGAAAGCTTTCTCAACAGTCGAGTGATGGGAGAGAAGTTAGGACTGGGCCAGGCAAAGCTGGACCCAGTGCTGGGATGGCCCTGCCTTTCTGCAGAGCGCCCCATCTATCCTAACCTATCCGTAGGGTTCCCTTGTGGGCAGAGAGCTAAATGCCTATAGGAGAACTGGGTACATTTTGTCAGAGCCCACAAAGTGGTCAGGCTGACTTTGGAGGGATCAGTCAACCCACAAGTCCTACAGGTCATCACAGGTGGCCGGGCATGCTGAACACCTGCCTCAGGCCTGGCACGGAGCATCGGGGGCTGCAGGAGTGCCAGCTGGCTCCCTGGAACCATCCCGACCCTCACTCACTGAGGCCACCCCTCGAACGTGGAGACCGTGAAGAGGGACATCATGGCAGAGAGCACGTTGTCGAAGTGGAAGTCGTTGTGTATCCACTCGCGGGGACGCAGCTCCATCTGCGTGGGGTCCCCATCCTTGTACACATAGTAGTAGCCCCTGACGCAGAGGGGCCCAGTCACACTCTGAGCACGACTGGCGGACCCCATCCCACCCACATCCTCGGGGCCCCGGGCAGTGAGCGAGCAGGAGAAATGAAGGCCCAGATCTGGGACCAGAGGGAACCCCACCGGGCACCCCTTCTCCGCAGCGACCCTGATGAAAGGAGCACCCATGAACATTCCTCCTGATGGCTCCGGCTCCCCGGTCTGCAGCCCGAGGGGCCGCCTGCCCCTCACACGCTGTCCCGCCTGCTGAAGCCTCCCGCCGCACAGCCGCAGCTGGCAGAGCATGTGTACCTGCAGTCCCCTTCTGTCGTCTTGGATAAGTCAGTGCAGCTGAAGAACTTCCCCTGCGTCCGGGAGGAGGAGGGAGGGAGACGTGTTGTCAGGGAAACAGGAGAGAAAAGCGGGCTGTGGCGTGAGTGGTGGAAGAGAGAAGGGAAGGCGGGGTGTCTAGAAGGAGCTGTCTCTTCCTCTCACAGGGGTGGGCTCACCCATGGGGCAGGGCCCCAGAATAGTCTTTCTCCTTTACCACTGTCCATTCCCACAGCTCCCCCATGAGCTTCCCTACCTGGCCTAGTTGCCACCGAGGCTGAGAACCCAGTGCCTTAGCCTGGCATTTGCAGAGGGCCCCTCCCCCAGGGAGCTGTGGCCTCTGAGCCCACTCCCCTCCCCCAGTGCTGCAAGAAGGCCTCCAGGGTCTCCCCATTACAGAGCAAGGAAGAGGGGTTTCCCCATGTCCCACCTTACTCCTCCTGCCAGTGGGGCGGCCCTTGGGGCAGGAGCCGTGACATGGAGCCCAGCTGGACCCTGGCAAGTCAACTTGTCTCAGATTTGAACAAGGGTCCCCCCAACTCGAGGCCTGAGCATGAGGGCTCTGTGCTCCCCTGTACTTATTTCAGCCAGAGCCTCTCCTTTTATCTATGGAACATATTGGACACCTGCAAAAGATTTCACTCAAACAAAAGGAGTTGATTGGGTCTTAATGTGGCTAAATTAAGTTTGAAATCCATGGATTCTGGTCCAGTTCCTTCAGAGACCCAGAGAGGAAAGTGCCTCTGCCAAGGACACAGGACTAGCCGAAAGCACAGCCGCCCATCACCCCACAGGTTTATGCTGTCATGGTTGCTGGAGCAGAGGGCGAAGGTGAGGTGGTGGTGCTGGGGGACAAGCAGGAAGCAGACGCAGCTGCCACTGGGCAAGTTTCTGGGCACATGAAACCAAACACCCAATTTAATGTGGAAAGAAAAGCTGCTCTTTGATATAACAGGGAATGCATGTGACAAGTTTCCACAGAGTGAAATGTGAAGAAGAGTGACATGCCAATTGTCACTGATGTGTGCCTATTACCTGGGGGTCTTCTGGTGAGAGACTGGAGCACGGGGGGTTGGGGTGTCAAAGGACAATTGCTCTTGCCTGGAAGGGACCTGGGAGCCAAAGGAAGGGCAGCTCCTCATTCATTCCATCAGGGAGCATGTCTGGTGGGCCCCCGTGTGCCAGGCTCTGGGTGGGTGCCAGGTAAAGGATGAGCCAGACACAGACTCTGCCCTCAGGGGGATTCTGTGGCCATGGGGTGGGATGTGGACAGCCCTTGGCTGGGCTAGGAGGAGAAGGCCTTGTGCAGCTGGCTGGCAGTGTCCCTGCCGGACTATGACCAACAGGACCCACCCTCCTGAAGGTCCTCTGGGAGCCCCACCCTCACTGCTGCCCCCAAAGCCCATTTCCTGCCCCCCGGAGGGTTTGGCTTGTGATCCCCTCAGCCCTTGCAGAGGCCCTGGCCCACATATGGACAAAATGCTCCATACGCGTTTGTTGAATGAACAGGCGATTGTAAAAGGATGCCATCGCATGTCTGTGGCTGACTGAGGTTGCATAATCATGACTTGAAAAGACCACACTTTGGGGGCAGGAGCAGACTGGGTCATGACAGGAAGTATCAGAGGGTCTGTGGTATAGTCAGGTATCAATTTCTGTGTCCTGCAGGTGATCTGAGAGCCAGAGCCATCAAAAATCAGCTCTGTGGGAGGGGATGCCCCGTCGGGCTGATTCCCAGGGAGGAGCTGCATAGTTGTGTCCTCCCAGGAAAGCAAAAGCAGAATAAGGTGGGCTCCAGATGTGAAGCGAAGGGCTCCCACCCTCAGCTGCTCCTGGTGGACACGGACGATGCAGACAGACCCGCCAGACTGCGGGCTGCAGGAGCCCGGCTGCACTGAAGGCGGTGGACGTCTGAGGTTGGGGTGGGGCATGTGTTTTAGTAGGCCTGGCAGGGTGGGAGGAAGTGGCAAGGGTGTGAGGGTGATTACAGGGCCTGTGCGAGGAGGGTCTTCATCCTCGTGCAGACACGTGGAGGGGCAGGGAGAGAGCATATCCAATAGCCGTGGTGGCCAGCAGAGCCACAGAGGCCAGGCGCTGGCATCACCTGGGAAACCAGATCTAGACTTGCACTATCTTAGCCTCAAAACTGTGCATTCGAGACCAGCTGCTGTCACAATTTGGGGCTCCCTTTGCTTAGGAGGAGGGAAACCAGCTGGCCCTTGCCTCAGCCTGAGAGCTGGCCCCAGGGCTGGGGAAGCGAGGGGGCTGCTTTGACAGGCGGGGCTCACCTTGAAGAGCTGCACGCCGATGCAGGCAAACATGAACTGCAGGAGGGTGGTGACCAGGACGATGTTGCCGATGGTGCGGATGGCCACAAACACGCACTGCACCACGTGCTGGGGAGGGATGGGCCAGTGGGGGCTGGGTCTGCACCAATGCACCCCCGCATTCCAGCTGAGGGGGCCCCAGAAGTGCATGACTTGCTGCCTCCCAGCGAGTTGGCCAAGGAGGCGGGGCAGTGCCCCAGCAGTGGCTGGGCTGAGGTTTCTGGAGTCAGGACCTTGCAGCCCTCTCTTCCCTCTCCCTGGGGTCCAGCCCAGGCCCTCTCTCACCTTCAACCCCTTGGCTCTGTTGATGGCCCGGAGAGGTCGGAGCACCCTCAGCACCCTCAGGATCTTCACCACAGAGATGGCGCTGGACCTGGGGGAGGCAGCAGAGGGGCGGGGGCTGAGGGCAGCCTGCTGCAGCCAGCCAGATCAGCCAGGGAGACTCCACCGCCTCCTGCCTTCAGCTCTCCACGCCTGCTGCCTTTCTGCCCAAGTGCACTCCCATCTTCACCTGTCCCTTTCCTTAAGCTGTGTGTGTGCCCCACCCCAGGGCAAAGCCACTCCCCAATAACTGTGCCAGTGCTCATGTGGCTGTGTCATGCAGCGGAATAAGGGCTTCCTCTATAGGAGGTTGTACGCTCTTCCTCTCCCATCAGACAGGGAGAGACCCCACCTGAAGGCAGGGGCCGTGCACCCCATGGGGCAGCTGGGGGACCACCTCCCTCTATCTGCATCCCCTTCTAGTCTCCAGGACAGGGCTCTGCCCACTTAGCATTATCATTTCAGTCCAGCTGGTGACAACACAAGGACCCCCCAACCCCCCATCAATAGCCCTGAGAGACCCTCCTCTTGTGGCATGGTGCCCACCAACAAATGGTGGGTGGGACTCCCATTCTGAGGCCCTGGCACACAGCAGAGAGGGTCCATGCTTGGGGCTGGCCCCTGCCACTGCTCACTCAAGTCCCATGGAGATGAGGGACACGGCCACCACCAGTAGGTCCAGGATGTTGAAGTAGTTGCGGCAGAAGGAGCCCTTGTGCAGGAAGGCACCGTAGGTCGTCATCTGGGGAGAGAGAGGCCGCATCCTGGGGGCGGGTGGGGGAGCTGTTCCCCACAAAGAAGCTCCTCGCCTCAGTCTGCTCAGGAAGAGCTCTCATTGAGGCACAGCCTGGCAGAAGTTCTCCGCCTCACTCAACCCCTGCAGCGGCCCAGGTGCTCTTTCTCACGGCCTCTGCTCTCAGCTGCTGCGTGCGGGGACTGCTCACAGGCAGCGGTGCCAGGCTTGCCTCCCAGAGCGCGATTTTCTTCTGTGCTACAGGGAGCCCCAGGTCTCTTCCTTGTGGAGCTCTCCATCAGGGGAGAGCCCGGGCCCCCCTCTCTCTGCGGGACATGGTAAAATTCCCCTCCTCCCTGGAAAACTTGGCAAATCACCTCTGCCTTAGAGATGGCTGAGTCAGGCCGAACAACCCTCAAGGACTCGAGACCTTCGCCAGGCCCCTGGACCCTCTCTTTTCCCTCTGCGTCTCTTCCCAGTGCCCTGCCTTCTTGCTCACCTCTCAGCCTCTTTCATACACTCTCTAAGAGTCTCCCAGGCCCTTTGCACAAACACATTATGCCCTACAAGTCTGATGGGGGCTGAAGCCTTTCCTGGCATTCAAGGCCCTGTGTGATTTGGTCTCAACTTGTCTTCCCAGCCTCAGTACTCAGGCCTCCTCTGTATGTGCAATACATCCCAGCCCAAAGGGCCACTTTCTCCTCTCTGAGCGTGTCTCCAAATCTCCTTACAATGCATCTGGTATTGTCTGTCCTCCTGGACTGCCCCAGCTATCTCTGCCTAATGGAGTCCTGTCCAATCTCAAGCTCTAGCTCTAAATCCTTGCACCTCCACAAAGTCCTCCTTGACCTCAGGGAAGCCACTGTCTCCCTCTGCTCAACTCCTTACACCGCTGAGGCCCTGAGATAAGGGACTGTCCCAATTTCATGCCACAGCCTTCTTGGTGTCCTCTCCTTGTGCACAGCTACCCTCTCTTCCTTCATGAATGTGAAGGCTGGGGCCACGGGGTTTCAGCTGCAGATGGGTCCTCCCTCTGCCCCTCAGATCCCACCACCCCCATGATGGCTTGAACCCAGAGTGTACACCTCGAGAATGGGCAGCAGTGACGCTGCAGATGAGGCGTGAGAAGGGCAGGATGGGGCAGAGCCACGAGGACCCAGCTCAGGGCAATGGTCACTTCTCTTGAGGGAAAGCCCTTTGCAATCACTAGTGACAAAGGTCTGGGAACAAATCACAGCCTCCCAGGTCTGTTTCCAAGCCAACCGTGTCTTCGGTGTGGAAGACAAATGCTGAAGGCCTCACAGACATCGCTGTGCTCTGCTGAGAGGTGGCAGGCCCTGGGTCACTTGCACGGCATGCCTCCAGCCATCCACCCTGCCACCTGCTCGCCCACTCACCCCCCTTAGGAGCTGAAACCCCATCCGGCCTCCTGGGTCCTGTGGGTCTCTCCCACGTGCTCGACCTTCTTTCTGCTTTTCTCCCACCCCTCGACCCAGCCCCTGAGTGAGTTCCATGTATGTAAGTTGGAGCCACATCAAGGAGGGTCCCATTCTCCAGCTCAGAGAATCCCCATGCCCAGGGCTGTCCACAATCTTCACTCACCTTGAGGACAATCTCCACAGTGAAGACAGAGGTGAATGCGATATCAAAATGTCCAAGGATCTGGGGCCGGGAACGGGAAGAGAGAAGCCAGTGAGAGAGGGAGTGGAGCAAGATCCTTCCTCCTCCCCCTCCTCCTCCTCAGCATCATCAAGAGCAGGCAGCAAGAGCCTGTCTGTGCCCCATGCTGTGCCAGGACTGTTCGGAAGGGTGGAGTGGGCAGTCCGGCCCTAAGGAATTAAACTCTAAGAAGCCCTGAGGCCTGCAGCTACATAGAGGATACAGCTGAGCTCCGGGCGCCAGAGTGAGGTGTGGGGGCAGCCGAGGAGGGAATGGAGCAGGGGGCGGGGCTGGCAGATGGGCAGGGTCACAGTCACCTGATTTCTCACAGACTTGGCCCGGATAGGGTCCTCGGCGGCCAGTGCAGCACTGCTGAGCAGGATGAAGAGCAGGATGAAGTTGGTGAACCAGGTGGCGTTGACGATGCGGTGACACAGGACGCGGATCCTGGTGGGGTAAGGAGGGGAGGGCATGGGGAGCTGTGAGCTGCTGGACGCTCAGGCTCCACCACCCTCCACCCTGCAGAGGGACACCAGATCCACCCCCTGCCCTCAGCGTCAGCGGAGAAGTGTAGCCCTGCATCTGATGGTGCTCGAGCGGGACATGCAGTAGGCCCTGTCCCCCCACCTGCATTCTGTTTCTGTAGCCTCAGTGCCACCTCCCAGAGAAGGCCCTCCCCCACTTGCCATCTCCCCCTGCCCGAGGTTTCCCCACCAAAGAACGGGACAGGCTGATCTCTATCCATGACAGATGAAGACAGACAGATGAAACTCCACAAAGACTATATACAGCCTGTGTACATTTTAAGGGTGTAAAGTTAGGAAGCCAATAAAAAAACTACAGTGTCCCCCAGCCCTCATCCCCTCACCCTGTCTAAAACTGCTCTCAGAAAGGAGCCAGTAAACGCAATCCCCCTTAGGTGCAAGTAACTGATAAGGTTTAAAGTGTTTCTTCCCCCAGAGACGCTGGCATTTTACACAGGGCACAAGATCTTCAGCTAGAGGAGTGAGTTTCTGGTAGTGTGACTGCAGGCATGGAGAGTCGGGGGAGGCCTTTCTAGGGCGGAGGAGCAGCTCTCCCTGAGAGCCCAGCCACCACCCGCCCAGCAGCCGGCAGACCACGCACTTGTTGGTGGGGCTGAAGACGAAGAAGGAGCTGGCTTCTGGGATGGGCACGGCCTTCTCCTTCAGCTGCAGCTCGGCCAGGGGCCGTGGCCGGGGGCTCACTGGGATCTCCGGCTCATCTTCCTCATCATCCCCTGTGGGCGTAGGGTGAGAAATTAGGGATGTCTTCCCATACTTCACTAAGCCTCTGGCTTCTGCGCTCCTAGGAGCCCTGCAGCCAGCACGCCAAGGGGGTACCGACCAATGCGGGACAGCATGGCACTGGCAAAGTCCAGCCCGGGCATCTTCCTCTGCCCATAGAGAGCAGGTTTGAGCTGTCAGGGGTAGGTGAGGCAGGCCCAGCACCTTCCAAAAGTGGGCTAGGAACAAGGCCAGGGAGCCTCATGGCTGCATCTCCTGTCTCAGAGCTGGCTCCACGATGCCTCAAGGACTCATAAGCTGGGGTGGGGGGTGGGGACGCTGCTGCAGATGAGGGGACCTGAGTCCTGGTCCTGGCTGTGCTGCTGTAGACTGGAAGGGCCCGTCTACGCCCTTCCTTCACCTTTCCAACTTGAGAAACTGATGAGGGGAAGGAGGGTTGTTGAAATAAATGGACTCAGAGTGGGGGAAAGGATGCCAATATGCTAATTCTAAGAATTATCGGTCTCTGTGATTAAGCATAACATGTGTCTCTAGATTCCGTGGCAGCCTGGGCAAGACGGGAAGTGTCACGTTAGCACGCTCATTCTGAGGAGTAAGAAAACGTTCTGGCTGCCTAGGAGAACAGGAGAATTGGAATGTGACTGGGGGAGTTGGGGGTGGAGTTTGAGGACCCCCCAGGTGGCCACGGTGGACAGAGCAGAATCCAGTAACTCTTGGCTGCCCTGGGGGGTCTCTGCCAGGGGCCAGCAGGGTTAGGAAGGAGGCAGCTGTCAGGTGAGGGCACCCGGAGAAATCCCCATTTTAGTCAGTGCCACCCAGGCTGACCACTGGATCCTCCCACCCTGGAGCTAAGAGCTCAAGGTTTTCAGTCCCTTCAGATGGCCACGCGACCCAGCACGTGTGCTTGGGACATCTGTCCCTTCTCCTCTACCCGCCAGCCCCATTCCCCACACCTGCCATGGTTCTGGGGACTGGGTGAGGTTCAAGAAATATTGATTGCTTTTTATCCATGCTGGCAGCTTCTCTCTGAAATGATGAGTTTTAGAATCCTGGCCCGGGTGCCCTCACCTGACAGTCACCTCCTCCCTAACCCTGCTGGCCCCCGGCAGAGACCCCCAGGGCAGCCAAGAGTTACTGGATTCTGCTCTGTCCACCGTGGCCACCTGGGGGGTCCTCAAACTCCACCCCCAACTCCCCCAATCACATTCCAATTCTCCTGTTCTCCTAGGCAGCCAGAACGTTTTCTTACTCAGAATGAGCATGCTAACGTGACACTTCCCGTCTTGCCCAGGCTGCCACGGAATCTAGAGACACATGTTATGCTTAATCACAGAGACCGATAATTCTTAGAATTAGCATATTGGCATCCTTTCCCCCACTCTGAGTCCATTTATTTCAACAACCCTCCTTCCCCTCATCAGTTTCTCAAGTTGGAAAGGTGAAGGAAGGGCGTAGACGGGCCCTTCCAGTCTACAGCAGCACAGCCAGGACCAGGACTCAGGTCCCCTCATCTGCAGCAGCGTCCCCACCCCCCACCCCAGCTTATGAGTCCTTGAGGCATCGTGGAGCCAGCTCTGAGACAGGAGATGCAGCCATGAGGCTCCCTGGCCTTGTTCCTAGCCCACTTTTGGAAGGTGCTGGGCCTGCCTCACCTACCCCTGACAGCTCAAACCTGCTCTCTATGGGCAGAGGAAGATGCCCGGGCTGGACTTTGCCAGTGCCATGCTGTCCCGCATTGGTCGGTACCCCCTTGGCGTGCTGGCTGCAGGGCTCCTAGGAGCGCAGAAGCCAGAGGCTTAGTGAAGTATGGGAAGACATCCCTAATTTCTCACCCTACGCCCACAGGGGATGATGAGGAAGATGAGCCGGAGATCCCAGTGAGCCCCCGGCCACGGCCCCTGGCCGAGCTGCAGCTGAAGGAGAAGGCCGTGCCCATCCCAGAAGCCAGCTCCTTCTTCGTCTTCAGCCCCACCAACAAGTGCGTGGTCTGCCGGCTGCTGGGCGGGTGGTGGCTGGGCTCTCAGGGAGAGCTGCTCCTCCGCCCTAGAAAGGCCTCCCCCGACTCTCCATGCCTGCAGTCACACTACCAGAAACTCACTCCTCTAGCTGAAGATCTTGTGCCCTGTGTAAAATGCCAGCGTCTCTGGGGGAAGAAACACTTTAAACCTTATCAGTTACTTGCACCTAAGGGGGATTGCGTTTACTGGCTCCTTTCTGAGAGCAGTTTTAGACAGGGTGAGGGGATGAGGGCTGGGGGACACTGTAGTTTTTTTATTGGCTTCCTAACTTTACACCCTTAAAATGTACACAGGCTGTATATAGTCTTTGTGGAGTTTCATCTGTCTGTCTTCATCTGTCATGGATAGAGATCAGCCTGTCCCGTTCTTTGGTGGGGAAACCTCGGGCAGGGGGAGATGGCAAGTGGGGGAGGGCCTTCTCTGGGAGGTGGCACTGAGGCTACAGAAACAGAATGCAGGTGGGGGGACAGGGCCTACTGCATGTCCCGCTCGAGCACCATCAGATGCAGGGCTACACTTCTCCGCTGACGCTGAGGGCAGGGGGTGGATCTGGTGTCCCTCTGCAGGGTGGAGGGTGGTGGAGCCTGAGCGTCCAGCAGCTCACAGCTCCCCATGCCCTCCCCTCCTTACCCCACCAGGATCCGCGTCCTGTGTCACCGCATCGTCAACGCCACCTGGTTCACCAACTTCATCCTGCTCTTCATCCTGCTCAGCAGTGCTGCACTGGCCGCCGAGGACCCTATCCGGGCCAAGTCTGTGAGAAATCAGGTGACTGTGACCCTGCCCATCTGCCAGCCCCGCCCCCTGCTCCATTCCCTCCTCGGCTGCCCCCACACCTCACTCTGGCGCCCGGAGCTCAGCTGTATCCTCTATGTAGCTGCAGGCCTCAGGGCTTCTTAGAGTTTAATTCCTTAGGGCCGGACTGCCCACTCCACCCTTCCGAACAGTCCTGGCACAGCATGGGGCACAGACAGGCTCTTGCTGCCTGCTCTTGATGATGCTGAGGAGGAGGAGGGGGAGGAGGAAGGATCTTGCTCCACTCCCTCTCTCACTGGCTTCTCTCTTCCCGTTCCCGGCCCCAGATCCTTGGACATTTTGATATCGCATTCACCTCTGTCTTCACTGTGGAGATTGTCCTCAAGGTGAGTGAAGATTGTGGACAGCCCTGGGCATGGGGATTCTCTGAGCTGGAGAATGGGACCCTCCTTGATGTGGCTCCAACTTACATACATGGAACTCACTCAGGGGCTGGGTCGAGGGGTGGGAGAAAAGCAGAAAGAAGGTCGAGCACGTGGGAGAGACCCACAGGACCCAGGAGGCCGGATGGGGTTTCAGCTCCTAAGGGGGGTGAGTGGGCGAG
>NW_007728353.1:185575-191716 GCF_000696425.1 Galeopterus variegatus
ATGCTTAATCACAGAGACCGATAATTCTTAGAATTAGCATATTGGCATCCTTTCCCCCACTTAATTCTTCTTTCCCCCATTTTGTTCATTTTATCGTACGTGTCTTTTGTTGGAAGCCATTTCAAGTTACTTTTAGAAAGAAGTAGGCTTGCCAATTAGTTCAGCTGGCTAGAGCACAGCCTTATAACACCAAGGTCACAGGTTCGGATCCCCATGCCGGCCAGCTGCCGAAAAAAGAAAAGAAGCAGATTCCTCACTCTACCCCCTGACTTCTTCCAGCCCCTTCCCTTTCCCCTGGCCTTGGGTTTCCTATGCCAGCCACCCTCCCAGGGGTGCGCCAGCCACTCTCATCTAATAGATGATGCCTGTTAGATGAAACAACTCAAAATGAATTATTCTAAAACACATCTTCATTTCTGGTAGATAACTGAAGGCATTTTACACTTCTATCAGCTCCATTCTCCCCACACTTCACTTTGCACAGTCTTTTCATGCATCCATCCATTCTATTTATCGAGAGCCTACTCTGTGCCAAACGCGGTGCCATTTGGAGCACCGAAAGTCCCCTTGGAGCTTAGGGTCACTGGAGCAAACGGATGCTAATCAGCAATTCCACAAACAGACCTAAAAGTGCCCCAGTGACTCAGTGCTCCAAAGGACCCATGGGTGACTAAGAGAGAAACCGGGAGCTCTTCACCCCCAGGCTCTTCCAGTGGACTTTAAAGATTAACCCAGCCTGGTTCTGCTTCCCCCATATGTCCTCCCCTTGGTCCAGATGAACAGATTTCTGCAGCAGTCACTGGTTATTTGTATTTAGGAGATATTTGTAGTTTGCCCATGGCTGTGTCTTATCCATCTTTCCTCCCACCCAACCTTGTCTCCTTCTTTTGGATTCTCTCACAATGCCGGTCATGGTTCTATTCACCCCTGTGTCAGTCCAGTCCCCAGCCCTCCTGGGCACTGGATGGTGAGTAATCTACCCCCTCACCACATAGATAGGTGTACCCTATTTATGATCCATTCTGCATGGCTGGCAGGGAAGATGTGTGCCTACCGGTCTCTGTGCTCCTTGGAAACTGAGTCCTCAGCACTGATGTACATACCTGGAACTCAGTAAATACTTGCTGAATTAAATAAAAATAAAATGTGTGGATTTTCTATTGTGCGTATTGTAGGGAGAGGTAGGCGGACAGAGGCTTGCAAGTCTAGGTGCAGAAGGGACATCTTTAGTGGCCTGATCTCCACACGGAAGGGTCCAGGTGGGGGCACAGAAGAGACGGCCCGTGGGGAGAACCAGCACAGCACGCTTCCCACTCAGTCCCATCCCGCTCCAGCCTGGCTCAGGGACCCTCACCTGGGAAGTCAGCCGAGGGGTAGGGATCCTTCACCTCATTGACATTAGATTCAAACTCATCGATTTTCAGCTGTAGGAAGGAACACAATGAAGAGAGTGATGAAAACAAAAGCTGCGGGCGGTTTCCACTTCTGAGCAGGGCTGGAGGCCTGCACAGCTCTGGGCTCACTCCGTCCTCCCACAGCCTGAGCGATGGGTGATACTGTGACCATCCCCCTTTTACAACAGAGAGGCCCGAGCTACCACGGGGCAAAGCCAAGGCCCAGGCCTGTCTCAGCCTGTCTTCACTGCACCCCCTGCTTGGTTTTCTAGAAGAGAGTTGAGCGCCCCAGGCCAGGGTCCCCAGCCCTTCTGGAGCCCTGCTCCCTGACCCTTTGAACTCTACTCCCTTAGTCTCCAGGAAGGTGGAGCAGAGCCAGCCTGGATGAGCAGGCCAGAGCTAGAAATGGTGGGTGCCAGTCTGGGCCTTTTAATGGAATAGTGGGTGTCAGCAGGGGCGGGAAACTGGGGCTCTGAGGAAGTCTGGTTCCCGGATTGGGGTGTCTGCCTCTTAGTTCAGGATTCCTTGGAGGAGGCGTAGCCATTGGTTCTCCCTCTAACAGAAGGCAGGAAGATGCCCTCATCTGGCTGGTAAGCAGGCAGACGACCACTCTCCCACCTCCCCACTCCACATCCTGCCTCTAAAATAGTCCACAGAGGTGCTCACCTTGGCGGTGGTGGGGATGCCCTCACCCTTGGGTTTCTGTTCCAGCTTCTTGGCCATGATGGACTTTTTCTCTTCTGGCTTGTCTGGGAGACCCCTGAGTTGGAAAACCAGAAAAACCCAAGGTAGAAACACAACGAGAAAGTTCTCAGGGATCTGCTCAGCCTGACAACCACCTTCAGGGGACCCCACAGCAAGGGCTTAGGGGGATCTGTGGGGAAGAAGCAGCATTGGCCACCAGTGGGAAGGGCAGTAGGCCTGGCAAGTGCTTTCTCTATGATGAGAGGGCGTGATACCCAGCCTGAGCCCATGGCTGAACATGGCTCACTGGTCAGCCATATTCACTCTTCACTGGCAGTGAATGGGTGGGAAGTGGCTTCGCACCTGGCTCATAAAGAAGTCACAAGGTGGAAGCATGGTTTGTCCAAGACGGTTCCAACTCTTTGGAAACGTCTGGACTCCATTGCTGGTCTCTCTCTCCCTTTCTCTTCCCATCTTGCCTCCACATTCCTGCAGGCATGGGCACTGGAAGGACCAGACCTGTCTAGAACCTAGTTCCTCAAAGCATGGTCCTCTGGCCGGCAGCACTGGCGCTGCCAGGGAGCTTGTTAGAAATGCGGAACCTCAACCCCACCCTCCTCTATTCAGACTTCTTACATCAGAATTTGCATTTCAACCAGGTCCCCAGGTGATTCAAACTTTGAATCAGTCTGAATTTGAGAAACACTGTCTAGAAGACCAGTCCTGCTTCCACTCCCAGAGGAGGGCCCCAGGCCACAGAGAGTTAAATGACAAAACCGTAGATGGAGAGACTTGTAAAGGACCTGAGTAGTCAACTCTTCACAGATGAGAGGATGCCTGAGGATCAGCAAAGGGAAATGACTCCCTCCAAGAAGCACAGAGACTCTGTAGCAAGGCAGGACGGGAGCTCCCAGGACCTCTGGCCAGGGTGGCCTGGGCCATCCTGCCTGGCTCTGCCATCACATTTCCTGAGGCCTGTCCAGAAGGCCAGCTTGCCTCTAGTCCTGCCTGCAGGAACACCTCACAGGACTTCAGCAGTCCCTGCACGTGCTGGTTGCAGAAGCCAGCTCGTGGGGGCAGGTGTCATGATGTCGTGGCCCCTGTTCATCAGCTCTGGGGACGCCCCAGAGCTGAGAGGCCACAGCCGAGACTGAACACTCCAGGTCCTCCCCTGTTGTAGACGCAGCACTCACTTGGACATCTTCCTGCGTTTTCTCTCCTCGGCCTTGGCCTTCTGGGCAGAAGTCAGGCTCTCTGCCTCAGCCAGGTTATCCACGGCAATGGCCAGGAAGACATTGAGCAGGATATCTGAAGGGTCCAGCTAAGGAAACTTGAGTTGTGGTGGAAGGAAAGCCCTTGAGGAAGGAGTCCCACACTGCCTGCATGTCGGCCGGACCTAACCCCACTCTCTGGGTGAGGTAGTTGGAGTCCCTCTTGCCTGAGCTACCCCGTGGGAGGGCGTGGGCCTAGGGACAAAGATGATGGAACTCAAGGAGGCCTGCCTGCAGAGGGTACCCACCATGCGGCCTGAATCCACTTGGCCTTTGAATCTCCCCCATCTCCTGTCCAGAACTGACCCCAGCTCCCACCTGGGGCTGTGTGGGAGCCAGTGAGGCAGAGCAAGTGAAAACCATGCTAGGCACCCATGAGCTCAAGGCACAATGGTCCCCACCCTGTGCGTGCACCCTCCCATACTCTCAGATCCTGTGGTACTGGCGTCAGGACTGCTCGGGCACTGCCAGCATCTCTCTAGCCCATCCACCATCCACCTCAACCTCCCATCTGCTCATCTCACCTCTTGGCCTGTCCTGTCTCAGTCTTTCTGGTCCCAGTGTTCAGGCTGATCACCCCTGGCCACAAAGTCCTGGTTCCTCCCTGCCTGCCTCCAAACCTTTGGACCAGGCTGTCCCACCATCTCCACTGCTCCTCAGCTGAGCCCTGTCCGGCCTCCTTCTGCTCCAGGCTCACCAGCCTTGCTGGGATTAATTCCTCCCTCCTGTAACCAATCACGCCTGTGGTTCTCTAACCTTTCTGGTGGAGGAATGAACCTACAGCTATACCTGCATTTGTTATGTCCTACCCCCCATGCATGCCATGAGCCCGGAGCTCCCCTCCAGCCAGAAGGTCTGGCTGCCTAGCAAGTGGGCACACTCGGCCCCCATCTTAAGCCCTTTTCACCACTCCCTCCCTAGGGTCTTTTTTGCACCCTGCTCCTGAGGGGATGCAGTTGCCGCAGACAAAAAGGATGATGAAGTAAATGCACACGAGCACGCCAGGGTAGGACGGCCCGCCGTACGCCATGATGCCATTGTACATCACAGAATTCCAGTCTTCACCCGTCAGGACCTAGGGGGAGAGGGAGGAATGAAGGGACAGGAACACAGAGGGACCCAAGAGTCTTCTGTCAGGACCGCATTGTCCAAAAGGCCTCTTCCAGGGCTGGCCAGTTAGCTCAGTTGGTTAGAGCATGGTGTTGTAACACCAAGGGTTTGTATCCCCATACCAGTGGCCAAACACCAAAAACCAACAACACAAAAGGCCTCTTCTGACTCTGCAATCCCCCCAGACCTTCCCTCTCTTCACCCCACGGCACAGGACGAGTGGTCCCTGCGCTCCTCATTGCCTCTCTTCCAAGGATTGAAAATGTTATAACTCTCCAGGGCCATGGAGCTGGTGTGTGGGGTCGCCACTTCCCCTGCTCCGTTCCTAATCTCCAGGCTTGACTGTACTGCACACACCCGGGCCTCCTGTTATTCCAGCCTCCAGAGATCCTGTGAAATGTCAAGCCCCTTGAAAGGCATGGTGCCTCGAGGTGGGTACCCTCTGCAGGCCAGCCAAGGGTGCATGGAAGAAAGAGAGGGTGAAGCCAACCACAGGACAGACTGATCGTCACACACTGCCCCTCCCTGGTACAACAGGGGGTGTTACTCACGAGACGCCGGCTACAATAGAGAGGAGCATTCCTGTGCTCTACACTAAGAAGGTCCCTCCAGGAGGCCTGTGGCTCTGAAGGCCTGACTGAGTCACAGCCATGCTCCCTTGGGTGGCTTCAAGTGAACAGCTGGCTGGGCCATGCCTCTGGGGTGGTAAATGGCTTGTATTTCTCTGGGGCTTTCCCAGCCTTGGGGAGGGACAGCTCGTCTTGTCTGACTTTGCCCTCAGAGATGTGAGCAGCCCATGGAACAGAAAGTACCCTCTGGACTTCCAGCCCACCCCAACTCCAACCACTTATTAGCTATTATCTCCTGCAGGCCAGCACTCTGTTAGACACCAGGGATGAAGACAAGTCAGACAGACGGTGCAGCTCCAGTGGAGGAGACAGGTAAGGCAGCATTGCAACGGAGAAGAGCCCGGGAGATGGGGGGGTCTGAAGAAGGACATCGGACTCAACACAGCAGATCAGAGGAGGCTTCCTGGAGGAGGTGATGCCCACCCCGATCTTGAAGGACAGAGGGAGGGGCATGCAGGTGATGGCCTACCTGGAAGACGCTTATGAGGGCCTGGGGAAAGTTGTCGAAGTTGCTGCGCCGCACCTCCGTGTCCTCAAAATCATACCTGCCCCCGAAGAGCTGCATGCCCAGGAGGGCGAAGATGATGATGAAGAGGAAGAGCAGCAGCAGCAGGGAGGCGATGGAGCGGATGGAGTTGAGCAAGGACGCCACCAGGTTGCTCAGCGACGTCCAGTACCTGCAGGGAGAGGGCGGCAGGTGGGGAGGACGCAGACCCCTCTCCACAGGCTTGGGGGACAGGCTCCGGACGGGACGCAGAGGGAGAGAGGGCGGCCTCGGGCTGGAAGCTTCTGGATTCAGGGCTGCATCCGCTCTCTCCTTCCTTCCCAGCGCTTATCCCAGTCTGCAGTTCCACATGCTTGGTAGGACTGTTGATGAGCGTCCGGTCCCACCGCTAGACTGGAAAGCCCGTGAGCGCGGGGAGCAGCTGTGTCCTGTGCACCCGCACGTGTCCTGCGCTCGGCACAGCGCCCGGCCCAGAGGGCTTGATGAGCACGGGCGCACAGGCGGACACGTCTCCTCTCCCCACCTCCTTCTTTCTTCTTTCCACCCCC
>NW_007728353.1:192662-193440 GCF_000696425.1 Galeopterus variegatus
CCCCCTTTCCTCCTTCCCTCTCCCATCTCTCCTGTCCTCTCTCTCCTCTCTCTTTCCCCTTCCCTTCCATAGATGATCATGGTAAGAAAAAAGTGGAGAAATGAGTTCAAAAGCGGGGCAGCGAGTTCTCTTCCCCAGAGGGAGGTTGTTTCAACGAGGGTGGGGAAGGGGCCTGGGCAAGGGGCCGCCCGTGAACTTGCGTGGACCCCAGGCCACGGGAAATGACATGAGTGCAGACCAGACCAGGCCGCGGCGTCCTCCTGGGGGTCGGGGTCCCCGCCCGCCCGCGCTCACTTGGTGATCTTGAAGATCCTGAGGAGGCGGATGCAGCGGAGCACGGAGATGCCCAGGGGCGACATGGCGCCCGACTCCACCAGCAGGATCTCCAGGAGGCCGCTGCACACCACGAAGCAGTCGAAGCGGTTGAAGATGGACATGAAGTACTGGCGCAGGCCCAGCCCGTACATCTTCATCAGCATCTCGACGGTGAAGAGGCCCAGCAGCACACGGTTGGCAACGTCTGCGGGGTGGGCAGCACCACCTCAGCGCCCTCCTTCCCTTCTCCTGCCTCCAGGCCTTTGCCGTGGCTATGCCTCCACCCACCGCACCCTCGCCATGTCTCCAAGGCATGCTCCTCCAGAATCCAGTAAAACCTAGTGAGTTTTGCCCATTGAAGGAACACTAATCTGGATTCCTAGCAAGCTAAATATACCATATTTAACAGGAAGAGAGTATTATTACTTTCAATTTTACTTAAGATCATTAAGCTCTGCCACCC
>NW_007728353.1:193568-194606 GCF_000696425.1 Galeopterus variegatus
TTTCAAACAAACCCTCTCATCACCATTTAAAAAGCTCAAGTCTCTCTCATTTTCCCTGGAACTCCTGTGCCTGGCTCTAACCTCCCTGTGACAGCCAAATGTCCCCAAAGAGCTGTCTACATTGCTCTCTTCACGTCACACCTGCCCTGCTCCGTTCATTCTGGATCCACTCACATCACTCCACCAACACAACTCTCCGCAGGGTCGCCAGTCCCCTCCACGTCGCCAAATGGACATTTTAACCCTCATTTTCCTAACCTCTAGCAGCACTAGTCATGTTGGTCATTCTCCTGAAAGGATGCTCTTTCAAGCGCTCTCTGTGCTTGGCTTCTGTGACACCACATGCTTCTGGATTTTTCTCTACTTCTCTGGCTTCTCCTAAGCCTCCTCTGCAGACGCATTCCTTACCTAGTCACTGAATGCTGGCATTGAGTTATACCCTTGAGGGTACACTATCTCCTGATATTCTGGTGATAATATCTGAGACCACAGCTTCAACGGCCATCCCTGCCAGCGACTCCCAGATTTTAATTCCTCAACTCTGACCTCTCTGCTGAGTTTCAGACCTGTTTTTCCATTTGCTTCCTTGACATCTCCATTGGGATGTCTCAAAGGCATCTCAAATTCCACATGCCCACGACCAAGCTGATGGGAGACTGCCCATCTTCCCCCACCCACCAGAAATCCCTGGTCATCGATAATCTTCCCCAGCTCAGTAAGTGGCACTACATCCATTTATCTGCATAGGCCAGGAACCTCAAGTTCATCTCTGATTCCTCTTGGTGGGCAGTGTTCACATGTTCTCCACATTTGGTCATTGACAATGCTTGACACATTCAAGGGGCTCTCAAGATTGGATGCCAGAAACAAATGAATGAGTAAATGCATCTGATCTGTAGTTTTGTTTCCTATTTCCTTCCTGTAGAAAAAGACAATCTTCAGGGCCAGCCTGGTGGTGCACTCGGTAGAGTGCGGCACTTGGGAGCACAGTGGCGCTCCCGCTGAGGGTTCGGATCCCATATAGAGACCGGTCCGCTC
>NW_007728353.1:195215-226401 GCF_000696425.1 Galeopterus variegatus
GGTGCGGGTGCGACACTGAGGGTTGCAATCCCGTTACCGGTCACGAAAAAAGACAAAAAGGAAAAAAAAAAAAGAAAAAGACAATCTTCTTTTCTATTTATTTTCCTTCTTTTGGCTCTTTCACTTTTGTAAACATGGTCTCTTTTGTACTGTCCTGTCCCCTCAGGTCCCTGGGCTTGCTAGCTCCCATTGGTTGTGCCTGATCACTCTTCCTCAGGGTGGCTCTGTTTCTTATTTGGTTTGCAATGTTTTATTGCCAGCTCATCTTCAGAAAAGACTTTTCCCTGCAGGAATTCTATATGCCTTGGGTTGAGAAGCATCCTTAAAGAATGGCTTGTGTTTGCTTCTCTTGGGCACCCCAAGGATCTCACTTGTCTGCAACTAGATTTTTATGTTACTGTCTTAGTTTAGCATCCTCGCACCATGAAAGCTCATGCAAATTGGATCCCAGGGCTATACAGGGCACAGATTGGACTTTGATTTTCACTTGGGACATTTTTCCTTTCTCCGAGGGCCTCCAGCAGGGACAAACTTACAAGCTCCTTCCCGGGCCCGATGGGCAGTGAGACTTTTGCTTCCCTTACACGGGGCCACACTTCCAGGGCCCCATCTCTACACAGGTGTGTCAGTTCCAGTTACCCACCTCATGCAGTTCTGCCCTGCACAGGCATAGAGAACCCAGCTGTTCGCCTTTAGGGTTTAGGTCTAGGTCCAAAATGTCCCTGGAAGTCAGCTCACGGGCTCACTGCTCTGGCTTTGGGTTGCTTCTTTGTTTCTGCCATCCAGAGACTTTTACCCTACTCTTGGAACAGTCCAGAACTCCACACACAGGGGAGCATCTACTATGTGGATGAGGCTGACTGATCTCCCTTCCACCAAGACTGATCTTTCAAAGACTCAAGTCTGATTATGTTGTTATATTCCCACTTATAACTTTTCATTGGCTTCCTATTGCCTAAAGTTTAAAGTCCCAACACTTTATTGAAGTATGTAAGGACCCCTGTGGGCAAACATATCTCCTGCCTCTCTCTCAGTACAAAGCTCCCATGACTCCCCAAATTCACCATATTGTTTTACATCTTTGTATCTTTGCATGCACTCTTCCTCCTGCAGGAATCCCTTCCTCCTTTTGACTGCCTGGGGCTTGTCTACTTATCCTTTAAGATCCACGGAGCTCCAACGTCTCCCCTGTGATCCTCCTCTCGCTACCTTATCATTTACCTCTTTCGTTGACTTGAAATTATTTACTAATTTCTGTCTTCTCCTCTGGCTAGGTAAGGTCCTAGAAGGCAAGAGCAGTGTATTTATTCTCTCTATATCCTGCGTTCTTTTTCTATGCCTTACATATAGTACGCACTTAATAAATAGTTGGCGAAAGAGTCTGTTTTTGTAGTAGAATTTGAATTTGGATGTTGCAGCTCTAAATTACTGGTAATCTTATGTCTAGTGATCTATAATTGGAATAATTTTCCAGGTGCCCAGGCAAGCACCTGGAGGCAGTTCCAGTGTGTTGCCATTAGCAATGCCACGAGGGCGAAAGTCAGGTGTGTCACGATGCCTTTTGGGGGTCTCCATTTTCCCACTGTAAAAGGAGAGGGTTAGACCATGTGATCCAGCACCAATAGTCCGTAATTTCTAGAAAACAATGTCAATACGAATTGGCTGCTTCTGCAAAACCTGCAGTGCCTTGGCTGGCTTTGGTGTCAAGCCACATCTGCCTCGTCCCGCTTCACGCCGTTCTGTCTCACCTTGCAGATGGGTCAACCAGAGAGGCTGGTTGTGGTGCTCTGAGGCAATGGACAGGGTGTTGAGGGCAACAATCAGGATCACCAGCCAATAGAAGACCTTGGATTTCACTATGTCGTGGCACTTCCAGCGAAAGATGCGGTTCCACTGCCTCCAGTGTCGGCTGAGGGAGGAGACAGAGCAGGGTGGAAGCAGAGCTGCTTTGCTCTAGGCTCCCACCTTTCTACAATTCCTATCAGACAAGCTCCAGCCACCCCTGGTCCCCCACCCGCTCTCCCCTCCAGCCACACGAGAGAAGCTGATCTGTAGAGCCAGATGGATTGGAAATCCTCCCTCTTACTAGCAAAGTTCTTCATCTTTCAAATGAGAATTATAATGATGCAAACCTCCAAGGAAACTAAATGAGATAAAGCAAACAAAATGTGTAGCACGTGCCTGCCGTAAAAGAGGTGCTCTGCATATTTTAATTCTAATTAAAGCAACACTGAGATGCCACGTTTTGACCATTATATAGGCCATTCTTTAACAAATTAATAGTATGCAGGGAGGGTATTGGAGAGGGTGTGAGGAAATGGCATTTCCATATTAGTACAAACTTTTTGGAGAGTGATTTGGCAGCACTTACCACAGTTTGAACTCTGTATACCCTTTGACCCAGCAATTCCATTTCTAGAATTCTGCCCAGCAAAAATGGTCGTACTTAGGCACAAATGTTCCCTGCATCACTGTTTATGTTACCCAAAACTGGAAGGATTAATTAAACACACTATGGTATATCCATACTGTGGAATATTTTACTTCCAAAGATATAGCCAAAGAAGGTACACACACACGTGTGAAACTTACCCTCAATGGATCATTTTAAGTAAAAAATGTAAGTCATGAGATAATACGTGTATCATATTCATTTATTCAGCAAATATTTGGCAACACCTCCTATGTGCTGGGCACTGTTCTAGTCTCTGCAGTGACAGTACTTAACATAAATAACCCCATTATGTAAAAAAATGAAACAAAAACAAAAAATCCCGGTGTGTGTGTGTGTAGAAGAATGAAAGCATAGAAGAGATCCCAGAGGGACACAAATCTAACTGTTACCATGGTTACCTCTTTGGAGGGCCGTGGGGACATCTTTTCTTTGATGTATTTCTCTGTTGTTTGATCTTTCAAAATCATTATTATGTATGAATTGGTAAAAGGAAACAGCCGGCCAGACAAACCCGCCCTTTTCCTAAGACAAAGGCGAGACAGCGTGGAGTGGCCTCTCGTCTCCAGACTCCCGGGCTGCGGCCAGCCTCCTTCCCCAACGGCTGTCCCCCGTTTCTGGGCTGCCTGTGTGCCACACACACCTTCCCTCTTCCTGGCGTACGTTTCCAGTGCTGATCACCTCACCCAGCCTCACCCCGGCTCCAGCTTCTTCCCTCCATGGCCTGCAAATAGGTCATCTGCTCCCGGCTCCCTCGGCACGTTCCCTGCGGGGCTGGTCACTGCAGAGTCCCCGGAGCAAAAACTGGCCCTATTTTCTCAGCCAGGCTGCCTTTCTAAGTGGTGGGGACAGTGACTCTGAAGCCACAGAGGGGAAGGTAGCTGGGTTCTAACCCCATGTCACAGGGAGCTGGGGGCGGGAGGACGCTGGGGAGATGGGCAGACACTCACATGAACTGGATGAGTTTGTTCAAGCCTTCGATTTCATACAGGCTCTCCGTGTCGGAGCCACCTTCCTCCAAAGACAGCTTCCCTGGGGACAGGACACATGTAGACATAGTCAGCCAGCCTTTGGGGTCTCTTTGAGCTGGACACGCCTGGGTAGGGAACCCCTGGAAAGGGCCCATTGACTGGAGACTCCCGCGGCCTTGGGCCCAGACCTTCTCTCAAGTCCTCGACGTCCATGACCTCGCCCTGCGTGATCCAGCTCATGTAGCCCCGCAGGTCCTCCTCCAGCTGCTGCTTCTCTCGGAGCTTCTGGAAGGTTCCCCTGGACTTGGCCTTCTCCCGCTCCTTGGTGAATTCCCTGAAGTGGAACAGGGGAGATGGGGAGAGGAGGAAAAGAGGAAAGGGGTCGGGAACGACTGAGCTTCCCGAGGACAGAAAGCGCACGTTCTGCGACTGAATGCGCCCCTTCCTTCTGGCCTGGGTGCAGCCCGGGGTCCAGGTGCCCTCAAGGCAGCTGAGGGGCAGCCCCTCTCACTTCCTCTTCACCCATCCCCACCCTCCAGGAAGCCTCGGGAGCACCGCTTGACCCCTCTTTCTCATTTCTTTCCTCTCATCCCACCTTATTTTCTCCTACCTTGATGTGGGGTTACCCTTGGACATTATGGGTTAATGACAGGATAGTCCATTGTCCGAACTGAATCAGCCATGAATCTTCAAATGTGCCATGCTGCCCTCATCCTTTAAGCTACCCTAGAAATTTAGTTCTGCTCTTAAAGACCCAAGTCCTGGGGGAAATTCTCCAGGGCCTAAAAGAAACCAGGCAGCAGTGCAGGAAGAAAAGGGCCTGAGAGACAGGGAGGGAGCTTCAGGCCAGCAGAGGGCAGCCCTGGGCCACCAGGCACGGCCAGTGTGGAGCAGGGGTCTGCCCACAGGGCAGGTCACGTCAGCTGGCAGGGCAGGTCCAGGCGGTGGCTCTGAGCATTTTGTGCCATGGACCTTTTGGTAATCCAGTGAAGCCTACAGATCCCTCCTCAGAAAAAAATGTTGTTAAATGCACAGTAAAGCCATAGCATTACAAAGGAACCCATTATATTAAAATATAATTATTGGAATACACAAAAATTGTGATAGAGGACTACACGTGCTTCTTCATTAACTCGTGAACTAGCGAGATCTAGTTGTGTCTAAAACTGTTCACAGTTCAAAGTAGAAATAGGTGTAAGTAATACTTGCAATGACTGTCCCTTGACAGGTGATTTTTATTAGTACAAGTCACGGGCACTGCTAACACCACTGTGGTTTGTTGTCTACATTCACTATTAAAGGAAACACTAAATTTCAGTTTGTGTAATAAAAAATATAGATTTTTCCTATGCAAGTTCACACACCCCCTGGATTCTATCTATAGACTGCCTGCAGGGCTTCTGGGCTGGGTGGCCCCACTGGGGAAGGGAGCTGATAGCCACTTCCAGCCTCTCCGCTGTGGCTGGGGTGGGTGGAGGGACCACAGCAGGGCTGTCCCAGAGAGAACAGTGCTCAGTAATGACGACCATTAGTATTTAGTGCTTGTTATGTGTTGGACTCTGTTGTAAGAACTTTGTATGTATTAACTCATTTGATCTTTACCACGACCCTTTGAAATAGGTACTGAGATAATTCCCACTTGACAGAAGTGAAGACTGAGGCACAGAGAGGTGAGGTAATTAGGCAAAGGTCACACAGCTAGCAAGTACTAGTGCGTGGACTTAAACTTGAGTGGTCTAGCAGTGGAGTCTGTGTGTTTAACCAGAAGGCTCTACCACCTCCTAGTGCTGACCCTCTGCTTAGGCTCCTGTAGGGGCAGGAGGCTGGAATCTCAGGGGCTGCAGTCTGAAGGAGTGTGAATGTAGGGACCGAAAGTAGCCAGAGTGGGAGAAGGCTTGAGGAGGAGGAGGGAGGAAAATAAAAAAAATCGGAGGGCTCCTGCCTTCATCTTCTGTCTCTTCCTCCCTAACCAGGAGGGAAGTGCTCTTGGCCCAGCTGGGGCTAAGGGGACCCAGGGATGAGCCAAGGTCCCCGCCCACACCTCCCCGCACGGCTGCGCTCCTTCCTGCTCCTCCCCTCCCCCCCTCGTCCCTTCCACCCCTGCCCTGTCCTTTCCTTCTTCCCTCCTCTTCCTCCCTCTCCTCCCAGCGGCCTTTGATCTTCCTTACCCGCTCAGGACACCCAGCACCAGGTTGAGGATGAAGAAGGATCCCAGTAGAATGAGGGTGACGAAGTAGATCCAGGGCCACTCGTTCCCGATGGCGTCGTTGACCTGGTCCACATGGAGGTGTGAGTCCCACCCCAACTTGAGGGCTTAGGGCCCTTTCCTGGGTCTGCCCACTCAGACAGCACCCGACCCCAGTGGACGAGGAGGAAAGCCACTGCGCCCAGCGAGGGGAACTTTTGTAGCCCGAGGACCCGGGATCTGGGCTGGAAGGACCTCCAGGGGGGCCTCGCTGACCGCTTACCTGGCCCAGGCAGCACTGACCCACTTTTCCCTCCCACTAAGGGCGTCTCCCATCTGCCTGCCTGACTTGACTCCCTCACGGGTGCCATCCCCAGCTGGCTTCTTTACAGCCAAGATTTCTGAAAAATCAACAACGTCTGTGACCCTAGACAAGTCACCTAACACCTCTGAGCATTATTCCCATCTCTCTAATGAGGACAATGACAGATGCTTTGTCTCCTCACAGGCTTGTAGCAGAGGTGAAATAACACGTGTGACAGCCTTTGACATGTTTAATAATCTGCTCCCTTAATATAAGCTTACAAGAAATTTCATACTAATCCTTTATGTTTGCAAAGCATTTGACAGTTTCATAATTTTTTTCTTTTTTTTACCTGCAGGCAGTGTCACATTGTGATTAAGAGTTCCAGATTGGAGCCAGATGGATTAGAATTCAATTCCTGGTGCTGTGGCTCACTGAGTTCACATCCGTGGGCAAGTTACTTAGCCTTTCTGAGCCTCAGTTTCCTTATTTGTAAAGTGGGAGCAATGCCTTCCATTGTCGGAGGATTAAATAAGAAAGGTAACCGAGCTCTTAGTAAACACCCAATAAACATACTCCAGCAAGAACACTTATGTAGTGTTGGCCGTGTGCCAGGCACTGTTATATTCAGTTAATCCTCCCGCTAAGTCTATGATGTAGGCAGTGTGATTATCCTTACTTTATAGATGAGGAAACTGATACATAATATTTGTATGGAAAAATAGTCTTGCAGTGGTGAGAAGAAAGACTCAAAGGGCCCTTCATCCCCCACGGAGTCAGATACTAGGCTGGCAGGAATGAGTCAATCTCTGCCAGGTTTAGGAAAAAGTTAGGAATTGAGACTAGAACCCGTAGAAGTCCTGACATGCATCCTTCACTCCCCTCTTGGGTCCTGCACAGGCACACACCATGGGATCCTGGGACTCACATCTGGGGATAAGACGGGGCCACACACCCTGCAGAGATTCCCCAGGGAGGAGCGAGAAGGAGCGGCGGGCACTCTGGTCAGTGACCAGCCTCCCAGGTGGACTGGTGAGCCCTCCCCAGATGGCTCCAGAGGCACAGGCCCAGACCCACCCAGTAGAGGACGTCAGTCCACCCCTCCATGGTGATGCACTGGTACACGGTGAGCATGGAGAAACCAAAGTTGTCGAAGTGGGTGATGCCATGGTTGGGCCCCGGCCAGCCGCCCCGGCACTCGCTGCCGTTGATGGTGCACCGGCGCCCTGAGCCCGTCCTGGCGCAGGGCGAGGGCTTCTCGTTCTCCACCGTGGCAACAATGTCTGCAGGCAGAAGGTGGAGCAGCATCCAACAGGAGTGGTGGCCATAACAGGAGAAAAGATGTTCAATAGCAATTTAAAGGAATTGAGCGATAGGTCTAAACTCAGCTGAAAACGCAGAAGACTGCTGCACCCCCAGCAGGTGGCTAGAGATGAAGGAGGTGCCAGGGCAGAGGGCTCTGCAAGGGATATTCCCAGGCAGCAGTAATTACGACTTGGGCCCCAGGCCTCACCAGAGGATCTGCTTGTAGGATTCATTGTCCTATGAAGAGCAACCTAGGAAGCAGGAGTCGTGTGAGCATCACTTGTGCCCACAGAACTTTGAAAAAGGAGGCGGCTGCCTGGCGGAGTGGGGCTGGGGGGTGGGGGCTCCCATGTTCTGACTTGAGAGATCTGTCTGGGAGGCTGAGATGGAGATGCTCCCGCAGTGCTGGGATGAGCTGTGCAAGACATCAGCCTAAGGGGTAGGGGGCTGCTCTCAGGGGAAGCCCCCAACAGGCCTGGGCTGCATTCCTCTTTCTTCCCCTGCTTGGTGCCTTATTGTCTCTAAAATCCTGCCATTCTGATGACATCCTGGATCCCCCTTCATCTTCTGTGTCAAGAGATTAGGCCAGCTTGTCAGAACTGGAATGCCCGACCCTCCCCATATTTACCACGTGAGCTGAGATCTCTGAAGGAGGAAGCGGAGGGCTCTGATGGTCCTGAGCGGGGTCCCTGACCCCTGAGGTCAGCCTCTGAGTGCTGCTCATCAGCGTTTGTCAAGACCTCATGAGAACACCAGGGGAGGCCTCCAAATTTGGGCTGAAGGTTGTGATAGAAAGTCCCCTCCTATCCGTCCTGATGATGCTTATTAAAGGATGTAGGTTGTTATAGTGATGGGAAGAGGCTCACATAGGAGAGGACTAGGAATGTAACCACTGAAAGCTTTATCGGAGTTTACTCTGAATTGGGTTTGGGACTGGCGTAGACTGTTGTCTTGTTAATGGTCATGACAAAGTGATTAGAGTCTCCTGAGACACTGCAGGTCTAGGAGTGTTATCCTGCTGAGTTTGATGCTCAGGCTTTGGGGCAGGGCTTGTCCTAATAGAGGTCCCCTCTTCCTTGTGCCACGTGCATTCCCCTGTAGACCCCAGTGTAAGTAATACTCGGGCTGAGACTGAGGCCAGGTCCCAGCAAGCTGCCATCAGTGCAGAGCAGCAAGTCCTAGAGTGTGGGACCTGGGGCACTTTCAGGGTGTCCCCCTGGTCAAATCAAGGTGACTGCCTGGTCAAACTATTATTATTTTCATAATAATGCTAAGATGTTATTAGCCCCTTTGTTTCTCATTCTCTCAATGAATATAAAGTGGAGTTTTCCAGAGGCTATGTGGCGTGCGGTGTTGCAACAGACTGCATGCAGAAGTAGATGTGAGAACCCAGCAGACTTTCTTCCAGCCAGGTGGGAGAGACATTTACAAAAAACGTGAAGCAGTGCCACTCTTCTCGCTAAGAATATTTGGTTTTGGAAAATATAGTTGTTTTTCTTAAAAATATATTATTTATTTTGCATGTCATGAATTTATCACGGTTCTTTAAAAATGAACTAATAAATTAATATCATGACGTTTTTCTCAGTTTTCATTTCTAATACCATGAATATCAATAGATCGAACCCATATAAACAGAAGCTCTTTGGGTTCCTCAATAATTTGTAGGAGTGTAAAGGGGTCTTGAGGCCAAAACGTTTGAGAACTGTTGGTTTAGAAAGTTTAGCTCAAGTATATCTGGGCCTCAATATAGGCTACTTCTGACAACCTGACACATGACCCCTTTGGCTTGTGGGTGTTTTCTTGAAATCCATTCAGACTGCTCTGTGGGCCTCTGCTCCAGGGGCAGCTCAGATGAAAGATAAAACTATGGCTACAAGGGAAAGTACAAGTGGAAATTCAAGCTTATTTCAAGCCTGTGTCTCAGTCACAACTGGCCCAGAAAGCCTGGAAGGCACCACATTGTACGTGTGTGTTTGTGGGGTGGGGGTGGGGAGCTCAGAACAAGCCATGGCCCAGGTCCCTGTTCACTCACTGACCCTGGCAGAGCTGTGCTTCCTCCAACTCCCCACGTCCAGGACAAAGCTATTCCCAAGGTCAGTAGGTGTGGGAGACAATGGCCCAGCCCTGGGGCTTCTTCACTGGCTGGGGTGGCCACGGAGCTGAGCTGTCCCAAGGCCTCTCTCACCTCCCAGTCCCCCGGGAGCTCACCTGTCCCAGAGAAGTAGCAGGTCTTGTGCATCTTGCCCTTGAAGAGCTCCAGCCCGATGATGGCGTAGATGATGACCATGAAGAGGACAAGCAGGGCGATGTGGAACAGGGGGAGCATAGCCTTGAAGATGGAGTTGAGGACCACTTGCAGGCCTGTAGGGGGGCAGGGAGGGAAAAGAGGGGTCACCTCTGCTCTTGGTCTCATGGCCCTCCCTCTATAAATCCTGGGAAGACTCTGGGATGCCAAGGTGGAAGGAAGACCCAGAACTGGGGATAAGGGAGGGGAGGAAGGGGTCTGCAGAGGCACTGCCACCCACTGGGCACCCCTGACACCAGCCGCAGGGGTCTGAGCACGCGGAATGCTCGCAGGGCCTTGACGTCCAAGCCGGCGCCTTTGCTGCTCATTGGGGCTGTGTTGCTTTGGATGACATTAACCTGTTCCAGGATCACGGTGAAGACCCTAGAGTGGAGAAGAGGGAGAGGAGGGGCCAGCGGTCAGATAAGCCACTGTCCCAGTGGTCTGGGGCCCTGTGTCCTATCCGTCCTCAGGGGACCTGTGGAGAGGTCTGGGGGGAGATGGTAGATACTTGCAACTGCTAACGCTGATGGTCTGTAACGCCTGCCTGGGGAATTTTATGGAAAAGGATTCCAAGGTCATGCTCAGGCCCAGTGAAAAGAGTGTTGCGACCCATGTGTGATGACTACTCCGAGTGCTGAAGGGGGCACAGTTCCTGGTCTGGGGGCTAAGTATCCCCATGGTGGGCTGAAGGCCACTGGTCTTCCCTCACTCACTGGCGACCCAGACAAGAAAGCCCAGAGCTTTCCCTCTGGACTTTTCCTCCCGCTGTACTTTATGCTAATGCCCTTTCATTCTCTTTCCTGCTCATCTCCTCTTCTTCTCTCAGTTTAATCAAATTTCCAAATCATTATCTTTGAAGCCCACCTCCAATCCCTTTTTCTACGAACCCTTCTTCTGACAACAGAACCCCCTGGGACACATCGCATGTGAAACAGTGATGCACCATGTAGTTTTTGTGATACTATGTTATTCTGCACACATTTGTCTTGGCTTCCAACCCGGGCACTTCATAAAGAGCAGAGGCAGATTCTCAGAATTGCTCTGTTTTCCCCATTGTGCCCCACACAGCACTGGATAGTTAGCAGGAAGCCAACACAATGCTTATCGAATTGAAGGACAGCACAGTGGTTAAGAGCACAGCCCGTGGAGACAAGACTACCTTGGTCTGGAGTCTGGCATTGCCACCAGCTAGCTGTGTGACCCTGGGCAAGTTGCTTGACTTTTCTGTGCCTTAGCTTCCTTATCCATAAAATGGGGAAAATAAGAGGATCATTGGGGAGAATTAAATGAGATTTTACACATAAAATGCACAGTAAATACTCAATAAATGCTACTGTTATAATTAGGTGGTGGTTACTAAAGGTAATGTTATGGGGTGAATTGTGTCCCCTCAAAATTCATATATTACAACTCCAACCCTCAGTACCCCAGAATGTGACTGTATTTGGAGATAAGGCCTTTAAAGAGGTGATTAAGTTAAAATGAGGTCGTCAGGGCGGGCTGTACTTCAATTTGACTGGTGTATTTAAAAGAGGACATTTGGACACACAAAGAGACACGGGGGGTGCATGTACACAGAGGAAAGGCCATGTGAAGGCACGACAAGAAGGCGGCCATCTGCAAGCCAAGGAGAGAGGCCCCAGGAGAGACCAAATCGGCCAACACCATGATCTAGGACTTCCAGCCTTTGGAGCTGTGAGAACGTAAGTTTCTGTTGTTTAAGCCTCCCAGCCTGTGGAATTTTGTTATGGCAGCCTTAACAAACTAAGACAGATTACTAAATGTCCATTTTCGTGGACCCGAATAACAGGTACTCAACACAGCTCTAGAATAAATGAATAGATGACAAAGGTCGAGAAACGTATGAATACCCAGAAACTGCTGGCGCCACACACGTCGTTCCAATTTTGTGTGCTATGAAAAGGATAAAAGCGGCTAGCTGGGGAAGGGGTTCGTGACCTGCTGGGGGGCAACGTTTCACATTCCACCAACACTGACCACACCCCTGTGGGGCCGGCCTCTAGCGGAGGCTGCTCTGTGGCAGCAATGAGCACAATGCGGGGGTCCCAGCCCACCTCTGCCATGCTGGTGGCCTTGGTGGTGCAAAGATCTGACCTCCAATCCCCTCACACCCAGGTCTCACCCCAGGAAGACAATGATGAAATCCAGCACGTTCCAGCCGCTGCGCAGGTAGGCATCCTGGTGGAACAGGAAGCCATAGGCGATGATCTTCATGGCAGCTTCAATGGAGAAGACGATGAGGAAGAAATACTCCAGTTTCTCCTGTGGGAGCAAACGTGATCACACCACTCCCCTAGCACTCTGAGTGTGCCCTTGATCCCCTCCAGCCGCACTGGATTCCCTGCTGTTTCTTGGGCAGGCCTGCCTCGGGACATTTGCACCTGCTATTCCCTCTGCCTGGAACACCCCACCCCCACCTCACCACCACACACCCCTACCTTGCTAGCTCCCTCACTTCCTACAGGACTTGACTTGAGTCACCCCTTCACCAAGGACTCCTTTGGCCACCAAGTGCAACGTGAGCCACTTCGGCATGTCATGCCCCTTTTCCCTGCTTCATTTTGTCTTCTTAGCACTAACCCTGAGCTGAGTACCATATACATATTCTTATCTTGCTCATTCTCTGTCTTCCCCACTAGAATGTAAACTCCATAAAGTGTGGGATTTTGGTCAATTTTTTTCTTTACTCTACTTTCAGAGCCTAGAATTGGATGAATAAATGTATAATGGGGCAGCCCCCAAAATGAAGTTCCCCAGGTGGTTTCCTGTTTGGACATCTTCCTTCTCCCACTATCCGGTGGACTGACAGAAGGAGGTGGGGTGGATTCCCGCAATTCCACGTGGCCCTCCCTTGCTGGTCAGGGTCTTGGCTTTTAAGTCATTTTCCTGTAACCTCCCCTGCCCATACCACCTGCTCCATGCCAGCTGCCCACAGGCAGCCACTTAAAGGGCATGAGCACTGTTACACAGGGTGAGTGGTCTGTGGGGTGCACTGTGCATGGGGAGGCCCCGCAGGTAACAGCTGAGGTTTCAGCCGAGTCCCACCCTGCAGGAGGCCCTTCTGACTCCTCCAGGCCCCTCCCTGTAGCCTGATCCTCTGGGTTACTCTATCCGTGGCCCAGTCACCCTTCCCCCTCCTCAGGCCCAGGCGAGAGCTATTTCTAACTGAGAAAGTAGGTCCTTCCTGTCAGGACTCCAGGCTGAAACTGCTCTCCTTGCAGCCATCCGAACCCTGGCTTGGTGGCTTCCAAGAGCCTTGGTCCCCCAGGCTCCCCGCACAAGGCCAGTCTCCTGAGGGGGTGTTGATCCAGCCTGCTGCCTAGGCCAGGCTGAAGCACTGCACAGCTCCAGGAGGGATGTGTGTGTGTGTGTGTGTGTGCGTGTATCAGTTGGTGTCTCCTGGAGTTGTGCAACAAGGGGGTCTGTGCCCCACAATCCAGTCCCCCATTACTATTAGTCACCAACACCCACGCCCATGGGAGCATGTCCTGGGACCGGGGCCTCTTCCCATCAACACTCTATGGAGGCATAACTCATTATAGATTCATGGTTCCTTTACTCTGGGCAGAGCCGGATCAGGGAACTGGCCTCCCCATTAATGAGTTGGAAGATAATTTATTTTTACTTCCAAGTGGGCAGGTGTGGAAGGCAAGAGAAGAGCTCTCCACATGGTTCATTAACACGGATATGGCCCCAGAAACCTCTGAGCTTGTCATTCAGAGAATTTTCCTGAAAGCATAATTTCCGGGCTGGCCCGGTGGCGCACTGGATAGTGCGCCGCTTGGGAAGCGCGGCGGCGCTCCCACCCGAGGGTTCGGATCCCACATACAGACCGGTTCCCGCTCACTGGCTGAGCGAGGTGCGGGAGCAACACCGAGGGTTGCGATCCCATTGCCGGTCCCCTGTCTGGTACGGGTGCGACACTGAGGGTTGCGATCCGTTGCCGGACACGGAAAAGACAAAAAAAAAAAAAAAAGCATAATTTCCCCTTCCCCACAGAGGGGGAAACTAAGGCACATATGGATGAAACTTCCTTAATTTTATCCCTAATTCCTTCCATTAATTTGTAATCCTGAAGCTTCCTCCTTCTTCCAGAAAATGATAATCTGGTGATTAAAGTGTAAAGCCACGCCGTTCTGCGAAAGGGCCTTTTGACAGGGACTTTGCTCAGCACTGGTAGGAATCGAGGGGCGACGTGCTCCATGGAAGGGAACCGCAAAAGGAGGTCTGGGTGCCCTCCCTGCTGAGAGAAGAGGGTGTCCAAGCCATTCTCCTTGGAATTGGGTGGGTGGCCTCCCTCCTCTGCAGGGCAGGCTTCCCCAGCGTCACACACCATCAAGGGAAGGGCATAAGGGAGGGGAGTGCAGTCAAGTCAGCATTTCAGTTTTCAGCTTGCTGCCACCCCAGGGGGACAGACAGGAGGACTGGTGTTGAGGGGAGGGAAAACAGGAACCAAAATAGTTGCAGTGCTCACAGGCCGGGCGGACAGCCAAGTACACCAGAGAACTGCCTGCACCTGCCGCTGCCTGTTGGGCCACCGCTTGGCTCAGAGAGAGCTCGGTGGGGGCTGTGGGTCTTGCGTGGGGTCACTCAGGTCCCACAGCCCATTGGCTCCCGGGCCCAGCTGTCTTCAGCATACCTCCTGCAGCCCAGCCCTGGAGTGCCTGGAGTTATGACTCATTACCGTAGGACCCCTGCATGTGCACACAGCAAGGACCCTTGCCCAGGAGGAGAGGGAGGAGGGATGTGTCCTTCCTTGTGCATAGGAACAGTATCATCAGTGTCACACAGAGTTGGCCCTACAGCCTCTCCAGCCTGGGCTCGGTCATTCATAGAAGAATGAGGGATATTCATTCCACAGATATTTACTAAGCTCTGGACTGGATGCCCTGGAAAAGGCCTGGCTGCCCTCTGAGATCAAAGTCGTCACCTTTCCCTAAAACACCCCACTTTACTTCAGCACCCCCTTAAGAGTCTGCCATCTGCAGATAGGAGGCAGCAAGTATAGGACATAATGGTTCTCACCAGCTCTGTTTCTTTGGGCAAGTTCCTAAGCCTCTCTGAACCTCAGCTTCCTCATTTTAAAACTGAGACAGAGATGACTAACGACCTTGAAGAGTCATCATGAGGTTTAAAGGGCATCTTGTAAGTATTTACCGCTGCCTGGCACATACCAAATGCTCAGTAAATCACAGCTGTGCTTATTAGACACCTGGGCCTTTGTGGAGGTCTGTTTTTTTGCCTGCACCATGTTCTAGTGGTTTTCATTGTGTTCTATTGGTTTTCACAGAGCTGCTGTTTGAGGTCACGTCTGTGGATGTCTCTCCAGGGCTTGGCTCTGTCCTATTTTGAACTCAACATGTTCAAAACCAAACTCCTCTTCCTCCTGAACCTGCTCTTCCTCATGTGTCCCGGTCTCAGCCGGCGGCACCCAGATGCCCAAGCCAGAACCCCAGGGGTCTTTCTGGACTCTTCCCTCTTTTTTTTTTGACCGGTAAGGGGATCGCAACCCTTGGCATGGTGCGGTCAGCACCACGCTCAGCCAGCGAGCGCACTGGCCATTCCTATATAGGATCCGAACCCGCGGCCTCGGTGCTCCCAGAGCCGCACTCTCCTGAGTGAGCCACGGGGCAGGCCCTGGACTCTTCCCTCTTGCTCTCCTTTAAGAGACTGCCCACTAGGTCCATACCTTCTACCCCTAAAGTCTCCTGTATCCATCTCCTCCTCCCTTGTATCTATCCCCTCATCTCCTCCAACATCACCACTGCTCTTTCTTACTCCCTTATCTGCCCCATCCCTGCTCTACATAGACCTGGCCACTTCCTTGCCTACAAGTCTGCAACGGCCCGGTACTGCTCAACAGACAACACAAAAATGCTTCCCCACGGCATGCAAGGCCCTCCGTGACATGACCTCTGCTGGCCTCCCTGCTGACCCTGCCAGTTATGTGGAATGACATCAGGTCCCCCAACTCCCAGCTACCCAGCCCTGTGCCTTTGCTGACCCTGGCCCCTCTGCCTGGAGTGTCCCTGAAGCCCACCAGCTAAGCAGATCTCTCTTCTCTTAAGATCCTTCTGGCTCCCCACAGGGAGAATAGTCCTGCGTGTTCTCATTGTCCCCTGTAACACTGTGCTGCTCTTTGCTGCCTTCTGCCAAGCTGCAGCCTCCTTGAGACCAAGTTGTCCTCACATGTATTCCTAGCTGTGTGGATTTCCGGGAGTTTTTCTACACCAAGTAGTTTTTCTGTCCCAGGAGAGGTGTGATATTTCTCCATCAGCAATAGTATTTGGGTATGGGGACCAGGATGACCCTCCAAAGAAGTCTTCTCAGAGTTGCCTTTGGTGGTGGGTGAAGGGAGGTTCTGTGGTTTGAAGCCCCCATGCCCCACCCACTGGTGATTCTGATCCTCTTCCCCCAGGGGTGTATCCCAGCTCCCCTTGCAACCAGCTGAAAATATTTGGGGCTCAGGGCTTCTGCCCTTGCTGTTCCTCTGCTTGAAATGCTCTTCCTCAGACAGCCACATGACTCACTGTCTTCTTTCTTTTGGATCCTAACTTGAATGTCACCTTGTCACTGAGACCTCCCTGATCCCCCTCCCTCACTGTCTGTCTTCTTACCTTGCTTTATTTTTCTTTTTAGCAGCTGTTAAGACTTGATTTGCTATATATTTCTTTCTTTCTTTGAACTGTCTTTCCTGACCTGAACACAGAGTCCACGAGAGCAGGGATTTTGCTTTGTCAACTGCTAAGTCACCTGCATCTAGAACAGTGCCTTCCATGTAAAAACTTGTGCTTGAATGAGCGAATCAGTGTGCTAGGGCACTACTGCTCAAGGTGCAGCCCACGGGCTGGTGCTGGTCCACGGACTGCTGTTTCCACTCTGAGGTGAGATAGTCACAGGCACTGAGCAAGCATTTGGAAAATGCAATAGCAATTTGCAGCAACTTCAAAGCATACAGGTGGACCATAGAATGATCTGGTTTTGTCAAAGTCACATGGCGAGTTCCATGTGGCATGAGCTGTGAAGTGGCCCCACACAGTAGGACCAAATATCAGTCCACAGTAGATTGGAAATTGAAAACAACAAACTGGTCTGTCCCCACAGATCATCTGAGAAGCTCTGCTCCAGAGCACATCACACTGCCTGGCACACAGTAGGTGCTCAAGGAATGTTTGCTGAACGAATGAACAGTGGAAAGTTGTGATCTCTACTACAGTATAAGTCAAAGGCAGATGCAGCCTCAGGGTCTCCGTTCCTAAGAAGGGATACTGGACCTCAGGCCTGGACACCCGAGCAGAGAGACAGTGCCTTACCCTGCCTCCCTGACCTCCCAAGCTCAGGGGACAACCATGAGCCTGCCTGACTCTGTGAGGTGACAGCTCCATTACCAGCTCCCCACAAAGGCCTTTATTACCAAATGTCTTTCCACTGACAGGCCTCTAGCTGGGGCTCCTGAGGCCACACTTGGCTGCAGGTAGGCCTGGTGTGTGACCTTGATCCACAGGCCTTGTACCCACTCCAGGGGCATTGGAGCTGGGCACTTCCAAAGTCCTGGGCTGAAAACAGCAGGGCTCAGACCGCACGTCCTCTCACCCTCCCACTGCCTCTATTCACAGGCTGAGTCTTCCATCTGCAAAGGTCGCTGGTCCTGACTGCTGCTCCCTCCGTGGCATGCATTGGGCTTTGAGGGAAGCTGGTGGGAACTGGCTGGCTCCCCTCCGAGGATCTGCCCAGCACCGATCTGCCTGTCTGGGACCACAGAGGCAGCTGCCACCAGGCCTTCCTCCCCCACCCCTGCCCCCAGTGTGGTGGCCTGATTAGGAGTCCAGTTTCCTGGGCCATCCGTGTCCTCCTTGGAGGGCTCTCGGATCTACAGAGTCCACAGAAAACCTTAATGGGCTAGTCCAGGGAGGGGCCGACAGAGGGTCAGAGCAGCCGTAGAGGCAGAGCTCCCTGGGAAGGGGTCCAGCCACCCCATGCCTGCCCCATGGCCTGGGCCTGAAAGTCTCCTTCCCAGGGTCAAGACCATGTGCCCTGCTCTGATACAAATCCTGCCTGTGCAGGGAGGCAACAGACTTGTATTTGTGGTTCACTCTTTAAGGCACATTTGCTTCAAGGAGGTGAAGTCGGTTTGGCTGAGGGGGAGGGAACCCCGTGTGTTTGGGGGAGCTCGGGCTTGGGGTGGAGGAGGGCTCATATGGGTGCCCCCCCACAGCCCTGCATTCTCAGGGGCCTCACAGCAAGTGCTCAGCGCAGGCTGGACAGGTACTAATTAGAAGGGACTTTTATATATTAACAACCATCCTCCTCCTGGATCCATCCACTTTCCACTTCCTTAAGCAGACTGTAGGGCCGGGCCTCCTTGCCTCAGGAGAAGTTTGCGGCAGGCCCCTGGCTTTGTTTTCTAAAGCTTGAGCTTTGCCCCAGGGTTGGAAGTTCTCAAGGGTAGAGCTCACAGTGCCCTGAAGATGTGGCAGGGTCTGGGAAGAGGCTGTGGGACCCCGAGAAAGCAGGATCCAGCCTTGCCAAGATTCCTGCCTCAGTAAGACTGATGACCCCTGATATCTTGGCACCTCCTGAGACCCAGGGCCTGGGCACAAGCCCTGGGCAGGCAGATAACTGCAGTTGAAGTTCTCTCCACCCCAGAGGGATATGGGCTCGGAACACAAATAAAGTTGGTTTACAGCAAAACAAAGACAGTCCTTGCACACGTCCGTCGTGGACTGGGGTTCGGTCCTGCTCCGCTATTTCTCCTATTTCACAGCTGGGGAAAGTGAGGCTTGGAGGAGAAGCGAGGAGCCCGAGGCTCGGGGGCCCCCACACCACCTGTGTGACTGGGTCAGGAGCTTTTCTGGTAGCACCAGCCTGACGTGCTGGCGCTGCAGCCACACCGCTCACCGGGTGTCCAGGGCCCTGGCATCCCCGTGACCACCTCAGCCTCCAGGTTTGGAAAATGACCCGTTGAGGAGTGAGGGAGGTGGCTATAGTTAGCCTGATGAATGCTCACCCAAATAGACGGATCTGAGTGGGTCTCTCTTGCCAACCTGCCTCCTCAATGGGGGCTTCCTTCCCTCTCCCAGTGCCACATGGGGGACCAAGCTCCCTCAGGTCTAGGTGGGCCAGACATGCCAGGGAGACAATGGGGCTGAGAGTCCCAAAAGGGGTCTGTATACTTGGGGCCAATGACGGAGGAGAGGGGAAAGCAGAGTGCCCAGCCTGGGAGCGGGCAGGGGACCGGTACTGTCGGGCGATAATGGTAATGACAACTAAGCTTTATTAAGCACCCATTTACGTGTGTGCCAGGCCCTATTCTAGCCACACGCATACATTTAATTGGCAGCAAAACCCTCTACAGTGGCTACTCTCACCCCCATTTTACAGATGAGGAAACTGAAGCACAGAGGGGTTGAGCAATTTCTCCAGGATCACACAGCCACCAAGTGGCAGAGCCATAATATATATCCAAACAGTTTGCTATCAGATGCCATGGTCTCCACCACCACGCCGTGCTGGGGAGGGAGAGCAATGGCATGCCTGGAACATCTGGACGCGTTTGTCAGATCCTGCCCCCAACCCACGCCAGGGTCTGTCCTTGCCCCACCCCCACCCCCAGGCCCAGGCTCGGTGTGACTTCGGCTGCGGGCTGTCAGTGCTGGGAGGGCAGAGGAGAGGCATGGCCATTTACCAAGCAGCTCCTGTGTGCCGGGCTGGACATGAGGTCATTATTCTCATCAATACAACAGTCCTAAAAGGGTAGATATTGTGGTCGCCTGCTCACAGGTGAGGTAACGGGGGCCAGAGAGTCTAGGAAGCTGCCCACCATCGTCTAGACTGGAAGCAGGTTTGTTGGACTTGAAAGCCCCACGCTTTTCCCACGACTTCTCCTGGAGACTGCACAGCGTGGCCAAAGTGCCCAGGGTTTCTTCCGTGGCCTCTGTGGTTCAGCTATTGCCTCGTCCCTAGCCCCTTGCCCTGGGGTCAGGGGGTGCGGATCGGTGGGAGGCGATGCTAATTCTCTCAGTGGGGAGAGGGCAGGCTCCCAGGTGGGGCTAAAAGGTGGGCTTTGGTTTCATTTTGACAGAGCCTGGTTGAGCGCCATCTCTTCTTTGTATGGTAGCCCAGGCTTGGACTGCCCTGTCCCCTGCAGGTCTCAAACCTCTGAAGGTCAAGGCCAGAGCTGGGGTCCTTTTGAGGCCCCCGCCTCCCCAGATGGTGAGGTGGAGCAGGCTGCTGGCCGCAGGAGCCTGAGGGCACATTCCAGACCCTATAAAAAGACAAATGCCCTGGCTGCCAGAGGCTTAGGCTCCAGCCTCATAGAGGACACTGAGCAGCAATCTGAACCCCAGGAATGTAACAGGGGCCCGGCCAGTCGGCTGATGGCGGGGTGGGCGGCCGCTCTGGAGCCAAGGAGGGGCTGAATGGGCCGCAACCCTGCCCTGCCCCACGCAGCAGCAGGCAGTGCCTCCTTGATGGGTCTTAAGAAAAACTACCGGACCTTTGAAATAAGGCAAAGGAAGGAGACCGCGTCTTCGTGATGTCACGTTGGAGCATTTTCAAACAGGCCTGGCTGGACATTATTTAATTATCTAGGGCGGGGTTCCTCAACCTCAGCCCTGTTACTATTTGGGCCGGAAAATTCTTTGTTGGTGAGAAGGGGGCTGTCCTGTGTATTGCAGGGTGCTTAGCAGCATCCCTGGTCTACCCCACTGGACACTAGTAGCACACATCCCCCGACACCCCCACAAATGCAAACATTGCCAAACGTCCCCCGAGGGACAGAGCTACTCCCTCCTCTCCCTCCCTTGAAAATCACTGACCTAGGGGAATGTACCTTTGTTTAACTCTCACTATTCTATCTTATAGGTATGCAAGTGATCTCTGCCAATGACAGATGACCCCAGTGGTTCCAGTTTTATATAGCCCTGTAGGACATTAACCAGATGGGTCTCTCACTTGACAATCTGATCCTGCCGTTCTTTGGCCTATGTCATATAACCACTGTTCCTCTAACTCTCTTTGAACCAGCTTTGCCCCCCTGCTTGTTCTCTTATGAGTCAAATTAATCTTTGACATGTGTTCCTTCTATATTTTAATCAGTCATGTTTTCACTTTTTGAAAATCACACATTGACAAGGATTGCTTTGAGGGTGAAATGAGATAACGGTGTGAAAGCGACCCATTTCTAGTCTACGCCCGACAATTCGTAACTCCCATCCTTGCTGCTGCTTTTCCACTTGGGGCCCCTCAGGCTGGCCAAGGCTGGAATGGTGACCCTCCCAAAGGTCTCCTTTAACTCAGTCGGGGTCCCCCCTGGGAGCAAAACCTTGAGGAATAAGAAGGATTTCAAGGGGCAGAGCTAGCTTTGGAGAGCCTGGGACTGGGCCGGGAGGCAGGGTCTGGGTTCTGGTCTTAGCTTCCAACTGCATGTGGATGTCTCGCTGCCTCCATTGACCCAGTGGTGGCTCAGTGTCTGTTCCATCCTCCAACTTCTCTCACAAACGGCGTCACTCTGTGACTCCTCTCCCAGCCTCCACTCTCCTGGGAGAATGCTGGAGGAGGCTGTGTCAGGCACAGGCTCCCCAAGCCTAAGGCATAAGTCTCTCTCAGGCCAGGGCAGTCCTGCCTGGAGGCTGCGGCTGGGAGCTCTGAGTGTCCATTCTGGCCTGGGCAGGCAGCAACAGCACAACCAGGAGAAAGCAGGATTATGGTGAGGGGCCAGGGTCTCCTGTGTCACCTCCCAGGGAAGTAAAGATCGCCATCTTCGCCTTTCCTTTTCTGATGTCCGGAAAGCCACACCAAGATGCCCAATAAAGGGTGCAAGCCTTCCCATACAGCTGACCAGGCATGTGCAGTGACTTAACTTCTCTGTGCCTCAGTTTACTCATCTGTACAAATGAGAAAAATAATAGTACCTGCCTTGTGAGCATTAAACGTGGTACTATACATAAAGCATCAGCACAGTGCCTGAGACAGTGCACGTACTCCACAAATATTGGATGCTGTTGTTAATGATGATGATGATGACTTGCTGGAAGATGGAGGGGGGTGACCAGGAAAGCCATTCACATAAGTTGGATGTTTCAAGGAGAGAAGATGAAGGGTTAAAGAGAAATCAGGGACAGACAGTGGGTGGGGTAAAGAGGAATTTTTTTTTTTTTAATCTGAAAAAATCCTTTGCCATAGCTGTTGGGGGTTATACCCTTTGAATCCAGAACAACCCAGGGGTCTCTGTGACCAGGGGCTTTGTGGCTGGGGAGCTCACTCTGAGGTACTGTGGGACCTGCGTGATAAAATTTCCTCGTGTTAAACTGATAAAATTAACAGGTAGCAATAGAAGCATGCTATTTAGAGATAAAGAAGTAAATTCCAAGACAGTCAACTAAAGAGTTGAAGGTAGTTGCTTACAGCATACAGGAAATTGGATGGGAAAGGAATGAAGTTTTTATATAAGAAACTTGATACTTGAAACTTGATTTAATTCTTTAAGTCGTGTGCATGCTTAACTTTTATAATTTTTTGTAGAATAAAACTAATTTTAAGAAAGAGCAAGGTGACAAAGTTACCAAAAAGATTTGGAAAGATGAGGGGAAATGTATGGATAGAGGAATGGGAGGGAGGGGACGAGGAGGAAGAGGCGCAGGAGGACGGGGAGGTCCCCGGGTCACTGACGCGTGAACTGCTCCAAGTGTCAATCAGCCAGTGGTCCGGAAAGAGAACTTTCTTAGCTCTTGGTTCTAGAAGTTATTTCATGTCTTTCTTTAATATGAAGAAAACAACAAATAAAATAACCAGGAAGGTAAATTTCAGGCTTAAGGAGTGTTCCAAGAGACTCCTAAAACAAGATTGTTTAATAAACTTTTATCCAAAAAAAAGCTCCTTAAGTTGATAGATAACGCACAACAACTTAGAAAGTCTCGTCTCACCCAGGACCTCCTCTCAAGTCTACAACACTATTCTCATTTTACAAACGAGGGCACGGAGGGAACAGAGAAGTTAAATAACTCGTCCAAGATCACACAGCTAGTGTGAGTGGGCCTGGACTCAAAAGCAGAGGTTCTAGCTCCAGAATCCATTTTCCTTTTTTTCTAAAAAAGATGACATGTAAGGGGATCTTAGCCCTTTTGACTTGGTGTTGTCAGCACCACGCTCTCTCAGGCAAGCCCCAGGCCGGCCCCAGAATCCATTTTCTTAACCGTCATGACATGATGCTTCTCTAACCTGGCTGATTTCAGAGCCCATTTCTCCCTCCATCGTGACGGCACTCAGCTGGCCAGGCATCAGCATCCCGGATCCTCTCTTGCCACCCTCTGACCCACTGTGCGTTTCTGAAACCCCTTGCTCTCTTCAGGCCTCAATTTCCTCTTCTGTTCAGGGAGGGCAACAGGCTTCCCCACTGACATAGGCAGAGTCAGAGGGGTACCCCCAACCCCAGGAAATCCAGGGCTCCGAGTCCATTACCCTCAGCAGGTGCTGGGGGGAAGGAGATGGAGAGCAGGAGAGAGCTGCTGGAGGGGACCTCCCAGGGGAGCCTGTTCCCACCGAGGGGTGTCAGGGGCCTCCACCCACAATCCAGGGTGCCAACCCCCCCGATTCTGCTTGCACACAAGGCAACCGCAGGACACCTTTCCTGCCCCAGCCGTCCCTGCTCTTTACCCACCCAGCCAGTCTAGCAGGCGAGGAAACCTCAGTCATAAGATGCTCGGAACTGCAAATCCAGCTGCCTGCTCAGTGGCACAGGCCCCTGCATCTCAACACTTCCAAAGCTGAATTGACATATTCCTCCTCCGGCCCCACCTGCTCCTCCCCCACGCTGCCGTCTTTGTAAGTGATGCCACCATCTGCTCTGTCCCCCACTCTGGAACCCAAGTGTCATCCATGCCTTCACCCCACCCTGTACCTCTGTCCTCACGTCAAGTCAGTCACCAAGTCCCACTGATTCCACCTCATGTCTCTCTCTCAACATCGACCTCTTGTCCTTCTCTACCACGACCAGCGCTTTACCTCCTGTCTCCATGTCCCGGCTGGACGACTCCGTTGGCCTCCCCACCCCTCTCTGCGTCTCCCCTCATTCCACTCCACCCCAATCCACGCTGTACGTGGTGTCCCGAGGGCTTTCTCCACACCCCAGCCCGGCCTCTTGCGCCTCCAGCCCTTTGCTCACGTGGCTCCCTCGCCTAGAACTCTCTTCCTGCCCTGCCCTTCTACGACGCTCTCCTTCACGCCCTGACCCCTCATCCAGGACCAGCTACATCATTGGGGGACCCATGAAAGTGAAAATGTGGGACCCCTTGTTTAAAAAGTAGGAAATAAGTGCTGTTAAATGTACTCAAACATAAAGCTTTTTGCTTCCTTTCACAGTCTCTTTCTCAGCCCATCGTGATGGATTTTTTTTTTTTCTTTTTGTCTTTTTTACTGACCGGCAACGGGATCGCAACCCTTGGTGTTGCGCCCACACTGCGCTCAGCCAGTGAGTGGGAACCGGTCTCCACATGGGATCCGAACCCTCGGTGGGAGGGCTGCCGCGCTCCCAAGCGGCGCACTCTCCAGTGCGCCACCAGGCCGGCCCCATCGTGATGGATTTTTATTGCCTACTTTTCACTGTACAGGCAAGTGCAGACCATCACAGGTACGTTTCCTCCAAACTCCCTCCCTCTCACCATCTGACAGCCCGTGCTGGAGGCGGAGGAGGGGAGCCAGGCACGTCCCCTTCACACAGAGCTGCTGCCTCGACCCGCAGTGGACAGGCAACACCCAAGGGTATCACAACCTCCACTCCAGGAGACCCTGAGTACACGGATGGGGGACGGGCCTTAGAGGCGCAACCTCACAGAGTCACCCAGTGAATGGGCTGTGGCATTGTCAGCTCAGAGTGGAGACAACCACAGCCATGCCCTTCCCTGAGACACCCGAGACACCAAAGGGTGCATGTACCCACCCTGACTCTCTCCACTCCTGCAGGCCCCTGCCAGGTGGCCCAAGGCACCAGGGGCACAGAATCGAGCTGAGAGCCTGTCCTTTGAGGCAGGGAGGTGACAGAAGGCAGGACCTCGTGTGAGCCAAGGCTCCAAACCCCTGATGCTTGTGCCATTGTCCCAATGGACTTCCCTTACAAAATATAAATCCAAATGTTAATGAAAATTTCAATACTACGACCACAGAGCATTAAACCCCAGTCCTCAACTTTCAGGTCTCAGACTAAACACCCAATCCTTTGGGAAGCCCCCTGACCCCAAGACTAGCTTAGGTTCTATTCCAATATGCTATTATCGTGTTCCCAAACCTTTCCATTTCCCATTTAATTTTAACTACTTGTTTAATTGGTTTCATTGTAATTACTTATTTAATTGATGGAGCTATGTCTGTTTGATAAATGTCCCCACTATGTGCCAGGCATATAATAGGCACGAAATACATATTCATTAAATAAATGAGAAAGCAAACGCAGAATTGGTCCTTAGGACTCTCTTCTTAAAAAACTATGGGTTAGGGCCGGCCCGGTGGCGCACTCGATAGAGTGCGGTGCTTGGGAGCGTGGTGGTGCTCCCGCCGAGGGTTCGGATCCCATATAGAGACCTGTCCGCTCACTGGCTGAGCATGGTGCGGGCGCGACACCGAGGGTTGCGATCCCGTTACTGGTCACGAAAAAAGACAAAAAGGAAAAAAAAAAAAAAAACTATGGGTTACTCTGGATGACTGGAAGATCCCCAACCTTTCTCAGATACCTACAAAGCAGCCAGTAGGGTAGGAGAGAGTTAAATACCTCTCTTTCTTCCCTCTTGCTGGGTTTCGTGGAGATGAGCACACAACGGACAAGCAGCAGGAGGAGGCCTTAGCTAGGAGCTGGCTGTGTGACCTTGAGTGTCACTGGCTCTCTCTGGGCTTCCCAGCTAAGGAAGGGGACAGATGAGGCTTCCTCACTGATCACTAACACTCCATCGAACTCTGACATGCTGGGGGACGTTGGCTGTTGTACAAAGGCTTCTGGTCAGGTTTCCCTCTCCCAGAGAACTCATAATCCTGTTTCTGTGAGCTCTCGATTGAACCCGAGGCTTTGCAACCCCAGTCCACGAACTCAAGGAAAACACGTAGGACCACTTGAAAAATTTAAGGCAGCCATTTAGTTTCAAGGTGGAAGACGATTAACCACTAAAGTATAATTTAACAACCTCCAAGGAGGGCAGAGTTTCTTGCAGAAGTAGTCAACTTCTTAAGGAGTGCAAACAGAACTGAGGCCCTAAAATGTGAAATCCTGAAGAGTAGGGTGGACCCAGAGCCCTCCCTATGTTCAGGGACACAGAGAACTAAGGCTGCTGTGCAGAAGGCCCAGGCCCCATGAACCAAACTCCCTGCCGGCATGAGTTACACCGGCCTGCCCTCTTTTAATCCCACCCTCCTGCCACGCTCAGGAGCTCAGAGTTTCTTCCATTCCTAGCAAGCACACATTTAGAATCCCAGCTTCTCACCAACTCAAGATAGATTCCCATGGAAACCAGCATGAAGGAGAGGCAGCGATAAATACCCTTCTTCCCGGCCCTGGATGCACGCTAATAGGCCTCTTTCCTCCCCACCCCTGCGGTTTACATGCAGGAAAAAGCCCTGTTGAAATGGTGGGTCAACTGTCCTGTCCCCTAGGGAGCCTGGGCAGTAAATGTCTGAGGCCACTGTTTCTAGAAGTCCTCATGCTGTCACCACCGTGGCAGGTTCTAAAGTCAAAGGGACATGAGTGTGAGGCCCTGACAGAAGACTTGGAGGTGGGGGATTATGGGCAAGGTACCTAAACTCTCTGAGCCTCAGTTTCCTTGTCTTTTAGGTGGATCTAATAATGTTATTTACCCCACAGGGATAGCTTTGGGGATTAAATAATATAATAATGTAAAGTATTTAGCATAGAGCCTGCCGTCTAATAAGCTCTTAATAAGTGTTAACAACTTTTATTATTAACTAACTACTGGTTAAGTCTCTTCACCTCTCCAGACCTCAGTTTTCTTCTTATTCATGAAACAGAGTGAGGCGGGGAGGAGGTAGGACAATGTAATTCTCGAAAATCCCTTCCAGCTCTGGCATTTTATGGCTCCATGCATGTGCTATTGGCGAAAGGGTGAGGAGAAAGTGGTATTATAGAACTCTAAAACACATCTTCAGATTCCTAGACCAAACTCCCCCATGAAGGCAAACTCAATAGAAGCAAGTTTCTATGGATTACATCCAGGGAAGGAAATAAGCATTCAACCTCTGTGGTTCGCTAGCTGAGTTTACTAAGCCTCAGTTTCCACCTCTGTCAAATAGGGCTACTTTACGGGGTTGTAGTGAGGATTAAATGAGTTTACTCTTGTACGGTGCTTAGCACAGTGCCTGGGCACAATGGGCATAGTCATCTCTCGGTATCCACAGGGGATTGGTTCCAAGACCCCCCTCAGATACCAAAATCTGAGGATGGTCAAGTCCCTGATATAAAATAGTGTGGTATTTGCGTGTAACCTATGCACATCCTCCCATATACTTCAAGTCATCTCTAGATTACTCATAATACCAAATACAATGTAAGTGCTACGTAAATAGTTGTTATACTATATATTTTTAATTTGTGTATTTTTTATTGTTTTTTCCCCCCAATATTTTCGATCTGTTGGTTGAATCTGAGGGGCTGGCTGTACTAGCTCAGTGCTGGCAATAATATTACAGAGTCTGGAATACTCAGTTTTACCCTGAAAAGCTGCTGAGCCATGCAGTCAGCCCTGCAGGTGGTTGGGAAGGCAGCGTCTGCATCCTCAGGGAGATGAATCAACAGCACCATCCACCAGAACAGAGTCCACCAGGCCGGGCGTGGGGGCTCCCCCAGCCTGGATCTGCAGGCCTGAGGGAAGGGGAGGGGGTCACCTATCTTACCAGACCGAGGTTCAGAGAGTTGTTGTCATCTTCAGGCATGGGCAGGTACATGGCCAGGGCCACACAGTTGGCAAAGATGGTGAGCAAGATGATCGTCTCGAAGGGTCTGGTGCCAGGGTTAAGGAGAGGCCCTGAGTGAGGCGTGGGATTTGCAGGGTTAAGGGGAAGAGAGCACCAAGGATCAGTCTGGACTGTGGCTATTCTGCCAGGCTGATGGGCAGGCTCTTGGGGACTCTGCCCACGCTGCTCCTTCCCTGATCTCCTGCAGGGTGTAGAAGGGGCCAGGTTCCCAGCTGGGGACCTGACTCCCTCTCCTTGGGAACAGGTAACTTCTGCTTGGACTCTTTGGGACAGCAAAGGTCTGGTACTGGCTGAGGGCTACTCAGCTTTACAGGCCAGGGGATCTTAACACTGCTCCACTCTAAGTGCCTGTCTAGCCCTCTCCCCTACCTGCCCCCAAGGAGCCATGGCTTTCTGAGATTCTGGTTAGACAACCTGCAGGGGCTCACCCAGAGAAATGCCGAGGGGCATGAGGTACTGATGCAGGTTAGGGCTCAGTACCCACAGGGCAGGACTGGGTACGAGGGAAGATGCGGAGATGAAACCCGAATTTCCAGAGCTGTGCATGCATGCTGGAGGGCACATGCTCACACCCCTCACATGTCACCCCTCCCAGACACCACCCCAGCCCACAGCCATTTCCAGAGGGCACCCCAGGCCCGTGTCTTCCTTGACTTGCTGACCCATTAGAAAGCCAGTGTGGAGGGAGTTAGGGAGAGAAAGGGAGAGAGAGGGTGAGTTGTCTGTGTGCTCTGTGGGAGGGAGGTGAGGAGACATACTATGTAGATGGGCTTCATTGAAAAATCCTCGTTCCTTTCCCAGCAACCTCCAGTATTTGAGAAGAGAGGAGGGCTGCAGGCACAGAGGCCTAGGAGGGGAGCAAAGGAGGGAGGCCAGGGAGAAGCCCCTGGGTGAACCTGATCAGACAGGAGACAGACAGGGAAGGAGAGGCCCCAGAGGGTTGCATGTGGCCTGGCTGCATGCAGCTGTGGGGAGCAGGCTGACCCTCACCCCAACTGTCTCCACTCGGTCCATGTTTCTCCTGTCCTTTCAGTTATCCCTCAGCCTCCTTTCTTCTAGGGAACAGCTGGTGGGAGCCCAGTCTTCCAGAACCCTTCAGAAATATTTCAAATATTCCTGACCTTCTCTCTCAGAACCGCAGGGCACAGGCCTCCCCTCCTCTGTAGCTCCTTCCTCCCTTCCCCAAATAACCAAGATATTTTCATCATTCTTTCTCCCAGAGCTAATGCAAACAAGGAAAGGGTTTTGAAGTCCCTGACCCACCCTGGGGACAGGCCTTCCAGCCATTTCTCCCCCAGCTGGGTCTGGCCCTGCGGAAGGCTGTCCCTTTCACTTTCACCCCGCCCATCGAGGGGGAGGATTTTCTCCAAGACGCCACCACTTCATTTTTTCTTGCCTCTGTCCTACTCCAAAATGAGACTGCTGCCTCAAAAACCTGAGTGGTAGCCCACGATCATGCGGATTTGGGCACACGTGGGAACAGTCCCCGTGAAACAGGCCCCTTCCATGGAGGGTCAGTAGGCATCTCTGGCTGTCACTCAGGACGTAGGTCACTCACTCGGACCCCAGGAAGCCCCACCGATTCCTCCTCCTCTTCCTCCTCTTCCTCCTCCTTCCCCCACTTAGTTGAGGACTTTCTTCCCCAAAGTTCGCCCCATCGTCAAGTCCTTTGCCTCCCTGGCCCTCAAAGTTTGGCTTTGTGACAGCCCCCTTCCCCACACCCCTACCCCGAGTCCTTCCCCCACCTCCCTGCCTGGACCCTGAAGGATACTTCCATTCCACGATGCTGATGCAGGCCTTCCTCAGGGGGTTCTGGAGGGTCAGGCAGAACAAAGCCCGGGGCGGCCTTGGCAGAATCTCTGGAACAGGCTTCTTGGGCTGTTTCTTCTTCAGGCCCTCGTCCTGGGGCGAGGACGGCTCCATGGCTTTCCCGGCAACCTCGCTCTCCCCGGCTCCCCCACCCCACTGCCCTCTCTACCCTGCGTCCCCTATGCCCCCGCCTTGGGGACTGGGCGGCTGGGCTTGCTCTGCTGAGCCAGCCTGGGGCAGGGCAGGGGCGGGGGTGGGTGGGAGGATTGCTCTCCCTGCTCCGAGCGAGTAAAATTAGCCTCCGCTCAGCTCCTCACTGCCCAGCTTGAGTTCCCGAGGCCAGGCAGCTGTCGTCCCATCCCGCTCAGCCAGTGACATCCCGATCTGTCCCCCAAGGAGGGTGGGGAGTGGAGGGAGGAACTTATGCACAGGGCTGGGACAGGACAGGATGGAAGGCTTCCAGGCTGGGGCAACAGAGTTCAGGAAGGGGTAGCATGTGATATGGAGCCTCAGACTCCACACCGGCCTCCCTCATGCCAAGATTAGACTTCTTCCTCCCCAGCCCGACGACTGTCCAGAGAAGGTGCTGGGCAGCCTGACTCAGCACAGCTCCACAGCACCCCACCCAGCTCAGCACCTGCAGCAATCAGGCCAAGACCCCGCCCCCATGTGTACCCCCTGTAGGGAAACAGTGAACTCCTTCCGGCCAGGGTGGAAGGCTCCCAGAACAAACTTGAAAGTGCACACCTCTGGCATAGCACCTGTCACACGGTGCAGTGACCGTCTGACGCTTTGTATCTTTCTCACCTGCCCACTCCCACCCCTAACTGCAAGAGTTGTTTTATCTCTGCGACCCTGGCCCCTCCTCCGCACAGTCCCTGGCATATACTAAGCTCTCTGCAAGTGTTAGTTGAATGCATGAGCTAACACAACTCCCCACACACCAGCGGCAAGTGCTCTGGGCTGGGAGTGAGGACGAGAAAGGGACTCCAGGGTGGGTGAGGGTTGACAATGATCTGGGAATCTCAAAACTCAACAACCCTTTTATTTAGCCATTTGGTGCAAGCACAGAGCCAATGTACCCGGGTGGACCCCTCCCCCCCCCCCCCCCACTCTGCCCACGGGGTGGGGGTGGGGGTGGGGGAAGAGGGGGCGAGAGGCCACCCTGAGGGGCGGGGAGGGAGTGGTCAGCGAAGCCAGAGAGCTCCACCAGTGCACACGCCGCCCTTTCTCGGTCGGTCGATCTGGGCTGAGTGCAAGCAGCAGTCTGACCTCCCACCCGCCCTCTTGCCAGCGCAAGAGCGCTCCCAACGAGGTCGCTAGTATTTGAGGCCATCTTGTGGACAGCCAGGGGGTGGCGCATCCGAACCAAAGTCCGGCTCGTCCCCGGGGACTCGCAGAGGCAGGGCTGCGCCTGCAGCATCGGAGGACAGAGCAAACCACAGCGCCAGGCTGGCCTCCGACTCTCCCCAAGCCGAGGCTGAGGCAGAGCGAGAGCCAGGCCCAGGCAGGACGTCCTCGGTCGTCCCTGCAGCCTGGAGAGGACTCGGCGAGCAGCTGGAGCTGTCCCAGGCGCCCCCCTCACTGCACCCTCGCGGCTCCTCCGGTCTCGATCGCGCCTCTCGGACCCCCTGCCCCAAGCTGGTGGGGGCGGCGGGGGGTCGCAGTCACCGGAGAGCCGCGGACCTCCAAGTGTCAGGGGCCTGCGCCGCGCCGCGGGTGACCCAGCAGCCCGCACGCCGCTCCCGAGGGTGAGACGGGGTCTGCAGGTCCCCCAAGCCTGGGGCGGCCACAGGCCCGATCAGTGGCTGGATTCCTCCGACTCAAAGAAAGGCGAGGGACAGAAGCGGGAGGACTCGGACGACTCGGGCACCAGGGAGGG
>NW_007728353.1:226924-239421 GCF_000696425.1 Galeopterus variegatus
GCCGAGCAGCTCCTGCAGGTACTTGATGTAGCGGATGGTGGCGCGCAGCGTCTCCACCTTGCTGAGCCGCTTCTCGGCCAGCGCGCCGGGGAGGTGGCCGCGGAGGCGCGCGTAGCCCTCGTTGACGCACTTGACGCGCTGGCGCTCGCGCTCGTTGCGCTTCTGGATGAAGGCGGGCTCGAAGGGGTAGTCGTACACCCCGAAGGCGCCGGGGAGGGGCACGTAGGGGAGCACGCCCGCGTAGGGGTCGTAGTAGGGCGACTCCGCGTGGCCCGGGTACAGCAGGAAGGGCACGTTGCCCAGGGGCTCGGCGGGGGACAGGGGCGCCTGCCGGGGGGGCGCCACGACGCCCAGCTGCACGCAGCTCGGGGGTCCCACGGGCCTGCAGTCCACCAGGGCCCGGCAGAAGTTACTGTTCATGGTGCCGCGTGGAGCTGGACCCGGAGCGAGACCCGCACCAAACGGCCCCTGCTCGGGGTCTGCGCGGCGCTGACCACGAGGACAAGTCTCATCGCCAGCAGCGGCTCTGGGTACCAGGACGGCTAGGGCCTCTTTCCACCCTGTGGGGTGGCTTCCAAGAACTTCCTACCGCGAGCCATCTCTGGAGAAGTGTGGCCCCTCGCAGAGGCTCGGGGGGCACCTTCTCAAATCCAGCCCGTGGTGCTGCGGGACTTCGAGGGCCCTGGCCTCCTCCACGGCGCCCATGGGCAGGCGGGGCAACAGATCTAAGTCCCCGACGACTCCCGCAGCCCGGTGTGGGCACCTCCCCGGGCGCTATCCCTGCATCTCCATGCGGGGGCTGGGGTGGGGTGGGGGATGCCCGGCGCCTGGTTCTTATTCCTCGCGGGCCTTCGGGGTCCCCAGGCCGTCGTGGGGGCCCCAACGGACGGCTCGTGTTAGGAGAACGCCAGCTCAGCAGAGGGGGTCTCCGGGGACCGTTTCTAAAGAGGAGAGTGAAAGTATCAATCAGGAAAGGCCTGTTTTATAGGCTCCTTTGTTTCTCCCCCACCCTCAAATGGGACTGTAAGCATCGTAAGCGACGAGGTGTGGCTCCCGAAGAGGAGCGGGTTGGGATTTAAACCCTGTGTGCACCCCTGAGTAGGTGGGTGACCTCCTTGAGTTGTGGTTTCCATCTATGGAACCCATGAAAACGTCCTTCACAGGAGATTAATCAAATATGAAAATCGTCCCTGATCCCTTTCAGTGTTTCACATCTAAAAGGGGCTCAGCGTCTACGGCCATAGCGCCCTGAATGCACCCTATCTCGTCCAAAAGGGGCTCAGCGACGCCTATTGAATCAGCAGCAAGAATGCCAGCTTCAAACACTAGTCAACCACCGGATCTAACTCTTGTTGAAGGAAATGCATCTTTGGTTAAAAAACTCAAGTGTTGTGGGGACTTTTATAGCCCTCTGCCTGGCAGATAATCAACAAAGCCTTCCCTGCCCCAGTCCACGTGGGTGCAGGGTACACCCTCTCACACCATCCTGGGTGTCCCTTCATGGCACGAAACAAATGTCTGTTCTTTCACCTCTGTATGCCTAGATGCCCCATAAATACGGGTTGAATAACCGAGAGAGAGGATCAGGCAGAAAACAGGGTTTGTCAGGGTGGGACTAAATTACATGGACCCTTTCCTGGGCTTTTGGAAGGTGTTATTTTGGAAATAATTGGTCTGTGTTGAGATTAAGTGCCACCAAGCCTCATTACATGTGATGATTAAAAAGGAGGACAGGAAGAGGAAGAAGAAATGGAAAGAAAGAAAAAAACACATGGTTATCAGATCCAAATCAGGTGTCATTTCTTCTGGGAAGACTGTCTGATCCCACTCCCCCCTTGTGTGTGTGTCCACGGTGTCCTGTAAATGCCATCTGAGCACTTATTGCACTACTCTGCTACTGTTCCTCTCTTCATGGAAGATGCTCAGGGTTTGCTGAATGAGTGAGTGAGCGGGCGCTGCATCCCACAAGGAGAGAGGTGGGGCAGCCTGAGGCCAGGGCACTGGGCAGGGCTTCTCCAAGAGACAGAAAGGGGGAGGTCGGTGGCAAACTCAGATTCCCATGAGTGCCTCCTTCTGCATCCTTTCACTTTGGTCATTTGTGCTGGCCCTGAGTCTGTTCCCAGCTAGCTTCGTCCTCCATGCTGAACCAAGAAAAATCAACATTGATTCCTAAGCATCAAAGAGACATGGATATGCTCGCAAAAGTGGGAGCCAGTGTATGAGACATGAGGAGAAATTCTCATATCCCTGCCCTTCTCAACAGACTTTGAGGGCTCTCTGTTGCTTTTAAGAGAAGGTTCTAGGGCCGGCCCGTGGATCGCTTGGGAGACCATGGTGCTGACAACACCAAGGCAAGGGTTAAGATCCCCTTACCGGTCATCTTTAAAAAAAAAAAGAGAGAGAGAGAGAGAGAAGGTTCTAGAAAATCTTCTCTTCCAAACAGACCCTCGGCCCCATCAGGACATTCTCCTCCTGATACTCTTTGCTTATTCCTGACTTCACACCTTGGCTTACACAGATTCTGGTCTGGGGGTCCTCTTCACACCTCTCTTCTTTACCTAATCCTGCCATCCTTTAGGGGAGTGCTCAGATTCCAACTTCCGCCCTGACTGCATGAACTTTCCAGTTTCCAACATGGGCTTTCAAGGCTGTGCATTCTGAGTCTTCAACCAGATTGTAAGCAACCATCGGACAGGGGCTAGGTCCTTTCTTTCTCAGGTGGTGTCCCTCAGTCCCTTGCTCAGTGCTAGGCACATAATGGTTACTCAAAATTATTTGCTAGCAGTGCTCTTCTTTTGTAAAAATTTGGGATCCAGACTGGACTCTTTCATGTGATCTCTATCTATCCATATCTGACTTAATTATTTAAATTTAATTTGATAGCAGTCAGAATTTTATTTATATCTAATGACAATTTTAATAAATATCACTTAATATCTGTTCAGGTTGATTCAATATTAATAACTTATTTATCTTCCTCACATAATATTTACATTTTTGCATAATACTATTCAGAAAAGTGACTCAAACAAGAAACCTCACAGCTGGACCATGTCTTTCTTGAACCAGTTCTGTCTTTACTGTTAGAAAAGAACTAATGACCTGCCAGGAAGCACAGGTGAGAACACACCTGCAGGTGCAATGTTTTCTACTTCTGTCACCGAATCCTCTACCCCATACAGAAGCTGAGGGACACAGTGCAGCACATTACCATTAAGTGGCATGATATTAACCAATAAAAATGTACTGAGTGCCTTCTATATACAGGGACTGCTCTAGGTACTGGCGTAGAACAATAAACAAACATTGTAGTGGAATAATAATCATAGCTATCATTTATTTATGATGTGTAAGACACTGTGCTAAGTGGTTTATATGAATCAGCTCATTTAATTTTCACGTCATTCATGTGAGGTAAGTGCTAATATTATCCAGTTTTACAGATACAGATGCCTAAAGGTTAAGTCACTTGCCCAAGTTCCCATAGTTATAACTAATAAATGCTAATTAGATCAAGGGTTTTGATCCCTGTACCTGCCAGCTACCAAAAAAAAAAAAAAAAAAAAAATAAAGAAAGAAAGAAAGAAAAAGAAAAAATACTAATCGACCATACCCAGCTTTCTCCACCATATCTGACTTAATTATTTAAATTTAATTTGATAGCAGTCAGAATTTTATTTATATCTAATGACAATTTTAATAAATACCACTTAATATCTGTTCAGGTTGATTCAATATTAATAACTTATTTATCTTCCTCACATAATATTTACATTTTTGCATAATACTATTCAGAAAAGTGACTCAAACAAGAAACCTCACAGCTGGACCATGTCTTTCTTGAACCAGTTCTGTCTTTACTGTTAGAAAAGAACTAATGACCTGCCAGGAAGCACAGGTGAGAACACACCTGCAGGTGCAATGTTTTCTACTTCTGTCACCGAATCCTCTACCCCATACAGAAGCTGAGGGACACAGTGCAGCACATTACCATTAAGTGGCATGATATTAACCAATAAAAATGTACTGAGTGCCTTCTATATACAGGGACTGCTCTAGGTACTGGCGTAGAACAATAAACAAACATTGTAGTGGAATAATAATCATAGCTATCATTTATTTATGATGTGTAAGACACTGTGCTAAGTGGTTTATATGAATCAGCTCATTTAATTTTCACGTCATTCATGTGAGGTAAGTGCTAATATTATCCAGTTTTACAGATACAGATGCCTAAAGGTTAAGTCACTTGCCCAAGTTCCCATAGTTATAACTAATAAATGCTAATTAGATCAAGGGTTTTGATCCCTGTACCTGCCAGCTACCAAAAAAAAAAAAAAAAAAAAATAAAGAAAGAAAGAAAGAAAAAGAAAAAATACTAATCGACCATACCCAGCTTTCTCCAGGTATTTTTCCTAGTGACTTTACATCTGATCAAAGGATCAGAGAGGTTTACACTAACCTAACAAAAGGATCTTACTAAATTTTGATTCCTGTTGGAGGGAATGTCCCAATACAAATTAAAGTTATAGTGCTGTTATTTAGCTTCTGCGCTGGTGAGGGAGCAGGTCACCTTGGTGGTCCTTGGGAAGGCAACATCCCCTTGAAGATGTTCTTAGAAGGGTGGCCCATGGAGTCCTGTTGCTGGGAAGACGAGAATTGGGGTGTAATCTGACTGAGTCAAGCACGAGGGGATGTACCCCCGGGAGCCTGATGAGGAGCCCTCTTGCCCGAGCTTAGAAAACCTGAGCAGAGAAGTCTTGGCAGGATCTGTCCGCAGCAGGGAACCGACCCACGGCTCAGTTCACTGGACTGGGCAGATCCGGTTGTCGACAGCGCCACAGTGTGGTGGTGAGAAGCAACGGCAGTAGCAGAGTGATGAAATTCCAGGTCCTGACCCCGTGGGTGTGGAAGTTGTAACTCCCTGTTACGACCCCGTTGGGGAATGTGAGTCCCCAAGTGTTTTGGAAGATTCAGGGTAAGAGAGTGCCCCCTATGAAGAACTACTGGGTTTTATGTCAACATCTACTAATTTTCTCCCTGAGTTTGTGAAGCCATCAGCATCACAAACTTTCATTGTATACAGATACATAAAATATGTACAATTAAATGTATTTTTGTTCTTTGTTTTGAATAAAAAATAGTACATTATATCAGTGTTAGGCAAACACTAGATAAAAGCGTGGCTCTGAAACAGTGTATAGAGGCTTTCCGTCCAAACGTGTTAGCCCCGATGGTGGTTATTGAAATAATCTGGTTGGATTAACCCATGGATTGCCTTAAGTAGCTGCAGAGTACTAACTGCAGCCAACGCTGTCCCCTTTTTAAGGGGCTCTGGTTCCTCTCTGGGACTGGGGCACTCCTTGCCCCCGGCATCCTGCGTTCCTCACCAGCTCTGCTCTGCTCTAGCCTGCTTAGTCCTGGGAGCAGCAGAGCAGGAATGCTTGGCAGGAGGTGCCTGATGTTGTCCCAGGAAACTTTCTTCGCGGTGCAAGCTACACTGAGCTTTCTCTTTTAAGCCCATGATATGTGCACAGTCATACCCTGTACAGTTAGTTTGTTGAGGGCCACCTATCATCAGATATTGTGCAAAGAACTTTATAATTCTCAAGTCCAACTTGCAACAGAGAGGGCAATTTGCCAGTCGGATCTCCTGGGTCTCCTTCCCAATGCCTTGCTGCTTCTAATTGTGCAGCAGGTAGTGTTTGCCCCACCAGTATTAGCCCTGGTTGTCACATGCTGCTGCAGGCTCTCACTGTCCCCAGCCCCTGGGGATGGCACCTTATTATGACTTGCTGTTGATGGCTTTCTATGTATTGCCTGCCAATCCCTGTCCCAGCCCTCTCTCTGGTGCCCAATGTTCAGCTGGTCTCTTCTCTCCCTGTTTCCCAGCCAAAAGGCAGTTCTCTGTTGATGACAGATCCTGCCCAGGCCTCTGCTCAGGTGTTCTGAGCTCAGGCTGGGGGGCTCCTCATCAGGCTTCTCAGAGCTTTTCTCGACACCACCCCCTAGCCCAGATTGTAAACTGTAAGTGCAAGAACTCCTATCGTATACTTCATCTTTGAAAGACACGGTAAATGGTAAATGCTCAGTAAATGTTTGTCAATTGACATAGTGGGAATCCCTGGGGAAGGTTGAACTATCATTCGTCAAGCAAAGGCAGATGTGAACTTTGGGCAGGCTGGACCATTTAAAGAAGACCACATCATTCTGCCTTTCTAGCTTCTCTCACTGTCTTCACTGGAGCCAGAGTTGGGGATTTGAGGTCAGGAGTTGGCTGAGCATGTCCCTTGCCATAGAGAAGCTGTGGGTCCAGAAGATGCCTTGAGCAAAGTGAGTTCATAGTCCCCTGCTTCTCCTACACTCTGAGAGACTTCTCTGAAAGCTGACCAGTCCACGACGGTGCGTTTTGGCAACACTGAGGCTGCTTCCAGAGCTCCCCCCTCCACCTCTGTTGACAAAAACTGAGAATTCGTAAGAAAACCAAGGACTCAAAATGACAGAAGTCACTGGCTTTGCAAAATCGTCTCACTGATCTCCCTGCCACCAGGCAAGGTGGTCGCTAAAACCTTTCCCCAGAGGGCCCCATGGTCAAGTAATTTGAGAAATGTAGCCCCGTGTCTCTCTCCTTGGAGATCCACGTAGGCATCCCAGAGGTCCTGGGAAGCCCTGCAGTAGAGAAACCTGTGTGTGTTTAACCCAGAAATCCTGAATGAACCACAGAACACTTTTTTTAAAAAAGAAATTTTCTTAAGCCTACCAACATCAAATAGAATGTGCTTCAGAAAATTCCACCTGAAGATCTCCAGAATACTTTATCAAAAAATAGGAAATGTCACAATCTCCCTTGGGTGTCTGTCTTATAGCCTGTAAGTATTTCTAGGATAACCTTATCACCCCACCATATACATATTCTACATAAACAATCATTTCAAGATCTTGATATTGCAATGGGCATGGTTTCTACATCCATAGGCTTTGACTAAGGAGAAGGGGCGGCCAGGCCCCATGACCATGAGCCCACATGGCACCTTTGGCTGGAAAATGATGCGCCGTCCTCTGGGTGGATGAGGAGCTCGTGCACGCTGGACTTCACCCCACTTGCCCCTCGACCTGCACTGAAGGAGCCAGTGCTATCCATGGTCCTCAGCCCCCGAAGCTGCTTAGCCCCTCACGCTGCCCTCCACACCACCCTTCCTGCCTCAGGTTTCAGAAACCTCTGGTTGCTCCCAAGCAACCTGTCTGCAGCCACTTTCACCAAGAGAAAAGCATCACAGAGCTCTGGCATGGGCTGACCAAGCCAAACCCTCAAACATGGCATCACTTTGCTGAGAGTCTCAAAGAAGAGGAACAGGGTGGAGAAAGGAAGGCTAGTGTGGATTAGGTGCCTCTGATGCCTGGGGCTTAGCTTGGTGCTCCGCTTTCCTTATTGCATGTGATGCTCATGCCTGAGAGGAGGTAGGCATCATTGTTTCTGTGTATAGAAGAGGAAACTGAGGCTCACAGAGGAGGCTAAGAGAGCTGCTCAGAGTCACACAGCTTGGTTGCAATTTACTGGGCCTGGTTGGGTTGATATATGAGGACGTTCTCAGTTGGGCAAAGGTCCCCAGCTTTTTTTATTTTCTAGAAGTCATGACCATTACAGGATCTCCTGGGGGCCAGAGTTGGGTGAGGGGCTTGGCCCTTCCTAATTCCCTGACTAGGACCTGGTATTTGCAATGCTGCAGAGTCACAGGAAGATGTTCCTAGAGGCAACTACCCACTCTCTCTGGGAAAAATATCAGGCTTCTACCTCCTAACCCTCAAAGAAGCTGGGAGGCCTCAGAGCACCTCACCTGCCCAGGGGTCCCTATGTGAGAAGTTGCCTGACAAATAGAAGAGCACGGGCTTTAGATCAAACTGGCCCAGATGATTCCTGACTCTGCCCTTATTGGTACGGGAGCCTTGGGCCAGTTACTGATTTCCATAAGCCTCAGTTTCCTCATCTGTAAAATGGGGGTAATAATGCATGCCTTAGAGGTTATCGCAATGATAAAGGTAATGTATGTGAGCCGCATGCACCTAATAAGAGCGGAGTTGCTGGTGGCTCTTATTGTCAGTAAGCCGGGGTAATCTTGGGACGAGCTCTTGGAAGCTCTAGGACCCTTAGATGTGGCTGTAAAAAGCCCAGGGTGGTAAATGCCCCTCCCCCAACATTGCAACTGGGCACAGAACAACAGCTTCCCATCATCACGCCTGTCCTGGAAGGAGTCTAAAAGGAAAATCCTGTACATTAAAGGCCTGAGTTTTTCCTCAAATCTTTGAGTGGAAAGGGTAACTGAATTCAAATAATTCTAATTTGAATGGATTCAACCATTTGTCCTACCGCTGTCAATCCACCCACCGAACATCTCCTGGGCTCCTTCCAGGAGCCCTGCTGTGGGCTGAGGACTCAGCAGAGGACAGCTTCAACTGCTGCCTGCGCTTCAGTACAGGAGGAAAGGGCCACACATTAGTGACAGCACCCAACACACCTAGCACTCACCTGTGTGCCAGACACTGTTCTGAGTGGGCTACAGAACTCTCGTACCAACCCCGTGATGCCAGGACTGAGAACATCTCCATCTTACAGATGAGGAGACCAAGGCACAGAGTGGTTAAGCAACTTGCCCATGGTCACACAGTTGGTACAGGGCAGAGCTGGGATTTATATCCAGGTAGAGGGCTCCCGAGTAAGCACCAGTCCCTATATTCGCAGCAGAGGGACACCAATCCCACCAGAGAGGCAAAGCAAAAGGAGGTGGGAGGAGAAAGAAAGCAAAGGCACCCAGCACGGTGTGAGGAGAGTGCAAGTGCTCCTGCCTCGGCTCAGCCCTGACTTCCCTGAGCTGGGACGCGCGCACAGTAATGTGTGTGCCCAATTGACTCAGGAGGCCGGGTTGATAATCAAATGAGTAAGTTTGTAAAATCTCTTTGTGAACTGCAAAGTTCCAGACAAATATCAAAGAATTATCAATATTAATTTTTGTGATTGCCACTTTAAAAGAAGCAGCCACCAGTCAGGTGCCGCTCTCCCTCTAAGCACTTGAAGGGTGCAAACAGAAAATATTGGGACAATTTCTCAAATATCCTTTCAAGCCTGTAGTGAGCTTTGGAAGAAATTCATTCTTGCATTTATCACCAGGGAACTTGCCAGATTTACCTTGAGAAACAGCGAATGGCTGACTCAGGAGCCACTGAGAGCTTGGAATTTAGAGAGTGCCTGGACCAGAGATCAATAGCTAACGCTTCCATGCCGGTCACTGTTCTAGGTGATACGTGATGTGCACACACTCGCACGCAATCACTTAGTCCTCTCTACAAGGTAGGTACTATTTTACAGACAGGAAAGCTGAAGCACAGAGAGGTAAAGTAACCTTCTCAGGGTCACACAGCAGATAAATGTGGAACCTGGGGTTCAAGAGGAGCTGGCATAGAGTTTGGGACCAGCCTTATGTCATCATCCTGTCCAGGGCTGAGTCTTTCCCAGCCCGTAATAACGAGTAGGACCGAGATTCAGAGGAGAGAAAGTCCATTCCACACACCCACCCTCCTACGCACCCACCCTCGCCCCCTGCTGTCAGTTGCACACAAAAGTGGGAGGAAGAGGCTTCAGCCTAGGAGCCAGGACATCTGGCCTATTGTCCCAAGGCCACCCATAGGTGCTCATGTGACTCAGTGGACAAATCTTACCATAAGATAAAACTCCTCCTTCCCTCGCCCTTGAGAGTAGAAATAGCTTCAAAGGAGTCCAGCAACCACCGTGGGGGTGGGTGCTGGGGTCTCAGGAGGGCAGCTGGGGAGTGGGATGGAAAGGGTGGGGCCCTGGCCAAAATTTTGACTAGGGGCCCTGTGTTTAACCTGGTCTCCCTGGCTGAAGCGATGCAGATTGCTGTCCGAACACAGGTGACTATGGCTGTCGCCACCCCGGGCCTCCTGCTCCCGGCCCTGGTGCTGACCTCAAGCAGAGAGCTGCTCTGGGGGCCCATGTCATTGCTGACCCAGGGGAACAGAAGAAAAAGGGAGTCCCACTCGTTCTCCACAAAAGGGAGTCTCCCTGTAGGTGACGGGAATTTCATATGTGAGAAAAACCCTTATGGGCCTCAGGACAAAAGCCTGACATTTCCCGAGGACGGGCCTGTTGGCCCCTCCTGATCACAGATTCAGAGAATTTGTGGGTGGGCAGTGAGCCCCTGCTACAGGGCTTACAGGAAGACGGCGCCTGCAGAGGGAAGGGGTGTTCATGGGCTGACATTGTTTCCTCCACAGAAGGAAGCTGAACCCAGGAGAGCCTGGATCTGGGGCCAGGTAAGACAGTGGCCCTGGCTTCCCCATCGCCCGCACTCCAGACCCCTCTCCTGGTGCCTGAGATTGGCATCACTCCTTCCGCATACAGGCTGTCTCTGGGATTCTCTGATCTGTCTCATGCACACGGTTACCTGTCTTTTAGAGGGAATTTGTGCTCTCTGCAGCTTGCCACACCTTGGCTTACGACCAGGGACTCCGGAGCCAGCCAGACATACCTTAGCATCCTGGCTTTGCCACTTCCCATCTGCAGGACCTTGGGCAAGCCTGTCCTGTTTCCTCTTCTGTAGGATGGCAATAACTACGGCATTTTTTCTAGGGTAACTGTGAAGTTTGAGGAACTCACGTGTGAAAACATCTCTGCATGCTGCCTGGCCGGTAAGTGCCCAGCAAACATTTGCTGCTGTTGATGTGCATGTTAATTGGTCTCTTGCTCTGGTCTTGCCCCACACAAATTCTTTGGCTGCACATCACCAGACGCATCTTCCTAAAACATTGCTCTGCTCCCGTTGTTCCCCTGATAGGCGGCCTCTGTGCTCTCCCCTCTGAGCATGTATTCACAGGGTTACTCCCTTCTAGGGGCATCGGCCCCTCGCCTTCCGCCCATTGGAATCCTCCTCCTCCTTCTGGAACCCGTTTGGGTCGGTCCTTGTCCCCAGAGGTTTCCCTGCCCTCTCCTGTTCCTATTCTTTCTCATTCTCCCCGGAACCCTGAAGCCTGTGCATGCTGGTCCCTCATTCATCATAATTGGTTTGGGTGCTCTCGGGCCGTGGTCTTGCCTTGCCATGGACCTGGCTGCACACTTCCACGTTGCTCTCTCAAGGAAAAGGAGCTCGTCAAAGGGCAAGATCATGCCTTATGCACCTCTGCACCCTGCAGGGCCCAGGGAGAAGCCTAAAGTTGGCGGCAGGGGAGCCAGGTGTGTGGCTCACGTGTGAGTGTCACCAATCCACACACTGTCATGGCAGAGCAGGTGCTCTCACAAGCCACGTCTACTTTGCCCAGTGTCTGTGGCAGAACCGCAATCCAGAGGTTCTGGGCCTGAAAATACAAAACTCATCGATCCAAACTGTTTCCTCCGGGAGCAGGATAAACAGCACAGGCAGTAACAGGGAGGAAACAGGGTGTTTTAACAGGAACAGAATCTTGGCTCACATCACAGGGAAGGAGACTGCTATTTATTTGGCTCTTATCATGTACTAGTAATTTATTTAATCCCCTCACATTCCCTTCAAGGTAGCTTTTCACCCCCGTTTTGCAGATTGGGAAACTGATTCTCAGAGAGCTTCAGTGAGCTTAAGGGAAACCACATGTCTAGTCAATAGCAGGATTAAAACCAAAAGTATTCATGTGGCCCTTGTTCTGTGCCAGGCACTCGCCTAAGCCCTGTACTCGCTTGGTCCTCGTAGCAGTGCTGCGAGGTGGTGCAGCAGGGATCCAGACAAGCGGACGGCCCGTGGTCACACAGCTGCTGAGTGCTGGAGCCGGGATTCCATGTGTCTGCTCCGGAGGCCCTGACCTGACCACCGCTGGGCTCCTCCTCCAGCCTGCTCCCACGCTCACACCCAGGCCGGGCGCTCCCCTCCTTATACCCTTCACATTTTAGCTCCTTTCCAAGAAAGTCTCCCCAGCTGATTTCAACCCAGAAAATCCATGATTTAATCTCTGGACACAGGCATGCATTGGGCCATACCCAGGGGGCAAGTCCGTGGAAAAATTCCCGGTTGGTGGCAATGCCCTTGGCAGCACAGCTAATCTCGCCTTCTCTAAGAGGTGGGCGCCGTAACCCCGGCCAGCAGGTGGCTCGGCTGTTTTCCCTTCCTTTGGTAGGAAAGCCATCGGGGGTGACTAAGCCCTGATTAAACAGTGTTCCCATCTCCAGGCCAGGTGGGGCCGTCACTATTTCAGGACCAAACTCGGACACAGCCCTCAGCCACCACCTTCACACAATTACCTCTCTGGGGTTGCTCCTCCAGCACTGCTGTTCTTGGCCAGTGGCTCCCGGGCCTCCTGGGGGACTTGCAGGACCTCTGGCGCTGCCTGCCTGCCCCGCGGTGCTTTCGGCGGCCTCTGGCCCGGCTTTCCTGCCACAGCACCAGGAGCCAGGTACACTTTACCTGATTAAGCTTCAAACGGCGACACACCCAGAAGGGGAGGGAGGGGGGTGGGGGCGG